>NW_028225186.1:9907530-9910975 GCF_052327205.1 Somniosus microcephalus | reverse complement strand
GAGACTGAGAGACGAGAGCCAGAGACTGAGAGACCGAGAGCGAGAGACCGAGAGACCGACGAGAGAGCGAGAGACCGAGAGACCGAGAGACCGAGAGCGAGCGAGGGAGCGAGAGAGCGAGAGGAGCGAGAGACCGAGAGCTAGAGACCGAGAGCGAGAGACCAGAGAGCGAGGAGACCGAGAGACCGAGAGCGAGAGACCGAGAGACCGAGAGCGAGACTGCGAGAGACCGAGAGCGAGAGACCGAGAGAGCGAGAGACCGAGAGCGAGAGACCGAGAGCGAGAGCGAGAGAGCGAGAGACCGAGAGAGCGAGAGCGAGAGACCGAGACCGAGAGCGAGAGCGTGAGAACCGAGGGAGCGAGAGAGCGAGACCGAGAGACCAAGAGAGCAAGAGCGAGAGACCGAGGGGAGCGAGAGAGCGAGACCGAGAGACCGAGAGAGCAAGAGCGAGAGAGCGAGAGACCGAGAGCGAGAGACTGAGAGAGCGAGAGAGCGAGAGAGAGAGAGCGAGAGAGCGAGAGAGCGAGAGAGCGAGAGCGAGAGACGAGAGCGAGAGAGACCGAGACCCGAGAGAGCGAGAGAGCGAGAGACCGAGAGAGCGAGAGCGAGAGCGAGAGCCGAGAGAGCGAGAGCGAGAGAGAGCGAGAGCGAGAGACCGAGAGAGCGAGAGAGCGAGAGAGCGAGAGCGAGCGAGCGAGAGCGAGAGAGCGAGAGAGCGAGAGAGCGAGAGAGAGCGAGAGCGAGAGACCGAGAGAGCGAGAGAGCGAGAGAGAGCGAGAGCGAGAGAGCGAGAGAGCGAGAGCGAGAGAGCGAGAGAGAGAGCAAGAGACCGAGAGCGAGAGGCCGAGAGCGAGAGACCGAGACCGAGAGCGAGAGCCCGAGAGCGAGAGACCGAGAGCGAGAGAGCGAGAGCGAGAGAGCGAGAGAGCGAGACCGAGAGAGCGAGAGAGCGAGCGAGAGAGCGAGAGAGCGAGAGCGCGAGAGAGCGAGAGCACGAGAGATCGAGAGAGCGAGAGAGCGAGAGCGAGAGAGCGAGAGCGAGACCGAGAGAGCGAGAGAGCGAGAGACCGAGAGCGAGAGCGAGACCGAGAGAGCGAGAGCAAGAGAGCGAGAGAGCGCGAGAGCGAGAGCGAGAGAGCGAGAGACCGAGAGCGAGAGAGCGAGAGAGCGAGAGAGCGAGAGAGCGAGAGCGAGAGAGCGAGAGAGCGAGAGCGAGAGAGCGAGAGAGCGAGAGAGCGAGAGCGAGAGAGCGAAAGAGCGAGAGCGAGAGAGCGAGAGAGCGAGGAGCGGAGAGACCGAGAGCGAGAGACCGAGAGCGAGAGACCGAGACCGAGAGCGAGAGCGAGAGAGCGAGAGACCGAGAGCGAGAGAGCGAAGAGAGGAGAGCCGAGAGAGCGAGAGCGAGAGAGCGAGAGGACCGAGAGAGCGAGGAGAGCGCGAGAGAGCGAGAGCGCGAGAGAGCGAGAGAGCGAGAGAGCGAGAGCGAGAGAGCGAGAGCGAGACGAGAGAGCGAGAGAGCGAGAGACCGAGAGCGAGAGACCGAAGAGAGCGAGAGAGAGAGAGCGAGCGAGAGAGCGCGAGAGAGCGAGAGCGAGAGACCGAGAGCGAGAGAGCGAGAGAGCGAGACCGAGAGCGAGAGAGAGCGAGAGAGTGAGAGCGAGGGACCGAGAGCGAGACACCGAGAGCGAAGAGACCAAGAGCGAGAGAGCGAGAGAGCGAGAGACCGAGAGAGCGAGAGAGCGAGAGAGCGAGAGCGAGAGACCGAGAGCGAGAGCCCGAGAGCGAGAGCCCGAGAGCGAGAGCGAGTGAGAGAGCGAGGAGAGCGAGAGACCGAGAGACCGAGAGACCGAGAGAGCGAGAGACCGAGGAGAGCGAGAGACCGAGAGACCGAGAGACCGAGAGAGCGAGAGACCGAGACCGAGAGCGAGAGACCGAGAGCGAGAGCCCGAGAGCGAGACCGAGAGAGCGAGAGACCGAGAGAGAGAGAGCGAGAGAGCGAGAGAGAGAGAGCGAGACGACGAGAGGGAGGAGAGCGAAGGGAGAGCGAGAGAGAGAGAGCGAGACCGAGAGAGAGAGAGCGAGAGAGCGAGAAAGAGAGAGCGAGACCGAGAGAGCGAGACCGAGAGAGCGAGACCGAGAGAGAGAGCGAGAGAGCGAGAGAGAGAGAGTGAGACCGAGAGAGCGAGAGAGCTGAGACCGAGAGAGCGCGAGACCGAGAGAGCGAGAGACCGAGAGAGCGAGAGCGAGAGCCCGAGAGCGAGAGACCGAGAGCGAGAGACCGAGACCGAGAGCGAGAGAGCGAGAGACCGAGAGACCGAGAGCGAGAGACCGAGAGACCGAGAGACCGAGAGCGAGAGACCGAGAGCCCGAGAGAGCGAGAGACCGAGAGAGCGAGAGCGAGACCGAGATGCCGAGAGACCGAGAGACCGAGAGAGCGAGAGACCGAGAGAGTGAGAGAGCGAGACTGAGAGAGCGAGACGAGCCGAGAGAGAGAGAGCGAGAGCGCGAGACCGAGAGAGCGAGAGAGCGAGAGAGCGAGACCGAGAGAGCGAGAGACCGAGAGAGTGAGAGCGAGAGCCCGAGAGCGAGAGACCGAGAGCGAGAGACCGAGAGCGAGAGACCGAGACCGAGAGCGAGAGACCGAGAGTGAGAGAGCGAGAGACCGAGAGACCGAGAGCGAGAGACTGAGACCGAGAGCGAGAGACCGAGAGACCGAGAGAGCGAGAGACCGAGAGACCGAGAGACCGAGAGCGAGCGAGGGAGCGAGAGAGCGAGAGAGCGAGAGACCGAGAGCTAGAGACCGAGAGCGAGAGACCGAGAGCGAGAGACCGAGAGAGAGCGAGAGACCGAGAGACCGAGAGCGAGAGACCGAGAGCGAGAGACCGAGAGCGAGAGACCGAGAGAGCGAGAGACCGAGAGCGAGAGCGAGAGAGCGAGAGACCGAGAGGACGAGAGCGAGAGACCGAGACCGAGAGCGAGAGCGTGAGACCGAGGGAGCGAGAGAGCGAGACCGAGAGAGCAAGAGCGAGAGACCGAGGGAGTGAGAGAGCGAGACCGAGAGATCGAGAGAGCAGAGCGAGAGAGCTAGAGACCGAGAGCGAGAGAGCAGAGGAGAGCGAGAGAGACCGAGAGAGCGAGAGACTGAGAGAGCGAGAGAGCGAGAGAGAGAGAGAGCGAGAGCGAGAGAGCGAGAGAGCGAGAGCGAGAGGAGAGCGAGAGCGAGAGAGAGCGAGACCGAGAGAGCGAGAGAGTGAGACGAGAGCGAGAGCGAGAGAGCCGAGAGAGCGAGAGCGAGAGACCGAGAGAGCGAGAGAGAGCGAGAGCGAGAGAGCGAGAGAGCGAGAGAGCGAGAGCGAGAGAGCGAGAGAGTGAGAGCGAGAGAGCGAGAGAGCGAGAGCGAGAGAGCGAGAGAGCAAGAGACCGAGAGCGAGAGACCGAGAGCGA
>NW_028225186.1:9877530-9900030 GCF_052327205.1 Somniosus microcephalus | reverse complement strand
AGAGAGCGAGAGCGAGAGAGCGAGAGAGCGCGAGAGCGAGAGAGCGAGAGATCGAGAGCGAGAGAGCGAGAGAGCGAGAGAGCGAGACCGAGAGCGAGAGAGCGAGAGAGCGAGAGCGAGAGAGTGAGAGCGAGAGAGCGAGAGAGTGAGAGCGAGAGAGCGAGAGAGCGAGAGAGCGAGAGCGAGAGAGCGAGATAGCGAGAGACCGAGAGCGAGAGACCGAGACCGAGAGCGAGAGCGAGAGACCGAGAGCGAGAGAGCGAGCGAGAGAGCGAGAGAGCGAGACCGAGAGAGCGAGAGAGCGAGAGAGCGAGCGAGAGAGCGAGAGAGCGCGAGAGAGCGAGAGCGCGAGAGAGCGAGAGCGCGAGAGAGCGAGAGAGCGAGAGAGCGAGAGCGAGAGAGCGAGAGACCGAGAGCGAGAGACTGAGAGAGCGAGAGAGAGAGAGCGAGCGAGAGAGCGAGAGAGCGCGAGAGCGAGAGCGAGAGACCGAGAGAGCGAGAGCGAGAGACCGAGAGCGAGACACCGAGAGCGAGAGACCAAGAGCGAGAGAGCGAGAGAGCGAGAGACCGAGAGAGCGAGAGAGCGAGAGCGAGAGAGCGAGAGCGAGAGAGCAAAAGCGAGAGAGCGAGAGCGAGAGACCGAGAGCGAGAGAGCAAGAGAGCGAGAGACCGAGAGAGCGAGAGAGCGAGAGCCCGAGAGTGAGAGAGCGAGCGAGAGAGGAGAGCGAGAGACCGAGAGAGCGAGAGCGAGAGAGCAAGAGCGAGAGAGAGCGAGAGAGTGAGAGACCGAGAGCGAGAGACCGAGAGACCGAGAGCGAGAGACCGAGAGAGCGAGAGACCGAGAGAGCGAGAAAGCGAGAGAGCGAGAGAGCGAGACAGCGAGAGACAGAGAGCGAGCGAGAGAGCGAGAGAGCGAGAGAGCGAGAGACCGAGAGCGAGAGACCGAGAGCGAGAGAGCGAGAGACCGAGAGAGCGAGAGTGAGAGAGCGAGAGAGCGAGACCGAGAGAGCGAGAGACCGAGAGAGCGAGAGAGCGAGAGAGTGAGACCGAGAGACCGAGAGAGCGAGAGCGAGAGCGAGAGAGCGAGAGAGCGAGACCGATAGACCAAGAGCGGGAGAGCAAGCGAGAGAGCGAGAGAGCGAGAGAGCGAGAGAGCGAGAGAGCGAGAGCGAGAGACCAAGAGAGCGAGAGAGCGAGAGAGCGAGAGACCGAGAGACCGAGAGACCGAGAGCGAGAGACCGAGAGCGAGAGACCGAGAGCGAGAGACCGAGAGAGCGAGAGCGAGAGAGCGAGAGAGCGCGAGAGCGAGAGCGAGAGACCGAGAGACCGAGAGCGAGAGAGCGAGCGAGCGAGACCGAGAGCGAGAGAGCGAGAGAGCGAGAGAGCGAGAGCGAGAGAGCGAGAGAGAGAGAGCGAGAGAGCGAGAGAGCGAGACCGAGAGACCGAGAGCGAGAGAGCGAGAGAGCGAGAGCGAGAGAGCGAGAGCCCGAAAGGCCAAGAGAGCGAGAGACCGAGAGCGAGAGACCGAGAGCGAGAGAGCGAGAGAGCGAGAGACCGAGAGCGAGAGACCGAGAGCGAGAGCGAGAGAGCGAGAGACCGAGAGAGCGAGAGCGAGAGACCGACACCGAGAGCGAGAGCGAGAGTCCGAGGGAGCGAGAGAGCGAGACCGAGAGACCAAGAGAGCAAGAGCGAGAGACCGAGGGAGCGAGAGAGCGAGACCGAGAGACCGAGAGAGCAAGAGCGAGAGAGCGAGAGACCGAGAGCGATAGACTGAGAGAGCGAGAGAGAGAGAGCGAGAGAGCGAGAGAGCGAGAGAGCGAGAGCGAGAGACCGAGAGCGAGAGAGACCGAGACCGAGAGAGCGAGAGAGCGAGAGAGCGAGAGACCGAGAGCGAGAGACCGAGAGAGCGAGAGAGAGCGAGAGCGAGAGCAAGAGCGAGAGACTGAGAGAGCGAGAGAGCGAGAGAGCGAGAGAGCGATAGCGAGAGAGCGAGAGAGCGAGAGCGAGAGAGCGAGAGAGCAAGAGACCGAGAGCGAGAGACCGAGAGCGAGAGACCGAGACCGAGAGCGAGAGCCCGAGAGCGAGAGCGAGAGAGCGAGAGAGCGAGAGAGCGAGAGTGCGAGAGAGCGAGAGAGCGAGAGAGCGAGAGCGCGAGAGCGAGAGAGCGAGAGCGAGACCGAGAGTGCGAGAGAGCGAGAGACCGAGAGCGAGAGACCGAGAGAGCGAGAGCGAGAGAGCGAGAGAGCGCGAGAGCGAGAGCGAGAGAGCGAGAGGCCGAGAGCGAGAGAGCGAGAGAGCGAGAGAGCGAGACCGAGAGCGAGAGAGCGAGAGGGCGAGAGAGCGAGAGCGAGAGAGCGAGAGAGCGAGAGCGAGAGCGAGAGAGCGAGAGACCGAGCGAGTGACCGAGAGCGAGAGACCGAGACCGAGAGCGAGAGCGAGAGCGAGAGACCGAGAGCGAGAGAGCGAGCGAGAGAGCGAGAGAGCAAGACCGAGAGAGCGAGAGCGAGAGAGCGAGAGACCGAGAGAGCGAGAGCGCGAGAGAGCGAGAGCGCGAGAGAGCGAGAGAGCGAGAGAGCGAGAGCGAGAGAGCGAGACCGAGAGAGCGAGAGAGCGAGAGACCGAGAGCGAGAGAGCGAGAGAGCGAGACCGAGAGCGAGAGAGTGAGAGAGCGAGAGAGCGAGAGCGAGAGAGCGAGACCGAGAGCGAGAGAGTGAGAGAGCGAGAGAGCGAGAGCGAGAGAGCGAGAGAACGAGAGCGAGAGAGCGAGAGAGCGAGAGAGCGAGAGACCGAGAGCGAGAGACCGAGAGCGAGAGACCGAGACCGAGAGCGAGACCGAGAGCGAGAGAGCGAGCGAGAGAGCGAGAGAGAGAGAGAACGAGACCGAGAGAGCGAGAGCGAGAGAGCGAGAGACCGAGAGAGCGAGAGAGCGAGCGAGAGAGCGAGAGAGCGAGAGCGCGAGAGAGTGAGAGCGCAAGAGAGCGAGAGAGCGAGAGAGCGAGAGCGAGAGAGCGAGAGCGAGAGAGCGAGACCGAGAGAGCGCGAGAGCGAGAGTGAGAGACCGAGAGACCGAGAGCGAGAGAGCGAGAGAGCGAGACCGAGAGCGAGAGAGCGAGAGAGCGAGAGCGAGAGACCGAGAGCGAGACACCGAGAGCGAGAGACCGAGAGAGCGAGAGAGCGAGAGAGCGAGAGAGCGAGAGCCCGAGAGCGAGAGAGCGAGCGAGAGAGGGGAGCGAGAGACCGAGAGAGCGAGAGCGAGAGAGCAAGAGCGAGAGAGAGCGAGAGACCGAGAGCGAGAGACCGAGAGAGCGAGAGACCGAGAGAGCGAGAGAGCGAGAGAGCGAGAGCGAGAGAGCGAGAGCGGGAGAGCGAGAGCGAGAGACCGAGAGCGAGAGAGCGAGAGAGCGAGAGCGAGAGAGCGAGAGCGGGAGAGCGAGAGCGAGAGACCGAGAGCGAGAGACCAAGAGCGAGAGAGCAAGAGAGCGAGAGACCGAGAGAGCGAGAGAGCGAGAGCCCGAGAGCGAGAGCCCGAGAGCGAGAGAGCGAGCGAGAGAGGAGAGCGAGAGACCGAGAGAGCGAGAGCGAGAGAGCAAGAGCGAGAGAGAGCGAGAGAGCGAGAGACCGAGAGCGAGAGACCGAGAGCCCGAGAGACCGAGAGCGAGAGCGAGCGAGGGCGAGACCGAGAGAGCGAGAGACCGAGAGAGCGAGAGACCGAGAGCCCGAGAGCCCGAGAGCGAGAGCGAGCGACACCGAGAGACCGAGAGAGCGAGAGCGAGAGACCGAGAGAGCGAGAGCGAGAGAGAGCGAGAGAGAGCGAGAGAGAGCGAGAGTGAGAGCGAGAGACCGAGAGAGCGAGAGACCGAGAGAGCGAGAGAGCGAGAGACCGAGAGCCCGAGAGCCCGAGAGCGAGCGTCACCGAGAGACCGAGAGAGCGAGAGCGAGAGACCGAGAGACCGAGAGCCCGAGAGCCCGAGAGCGAGAGCGAGTGACACCGAGAGACCGAGAGACCGAGAGAGCGAGAGCGAGAGACCGAGAGAGCGAGAGCGAGAGAGAGCGAGAGAGAGCGAGAGAGAGCGAGAGAGCGAGAGTGAGAGCGAGAGCGAGAGAGCGAGAGACCGAGAGCGAGAGACCGAGAGCGAGAGACCGAGAGCGACAGCAAGCGAGAGAGCGAGCGAGAGAGCGAGAGCAAGACCGAGAGAGCGGGAGAGCGAGAGACCGAGAGAGCGAGAGAGCGAGAGCGAGAGCCCGAGAGCGAGAGAGAGAGCGAGAGAGCGAGAGACCGAGTGACCGAGAGAGCGAGAGAGCGAGAGACCGAGAGAGCGAGAGACCGAGAGAGCGAGAGACCGAGAGACCGAGAGACCGAGAGAGCGAGAGACCGAGACCGAGAGCGAGAGACCGAGAGCGAGAGACCGAGAGCGAGAGCCCGAGAGCGAGACCGAGAGAGCGAGAGACCGAGAGAGAGAGAGCGAGAGAGCGAGAGAGAGAGAGCGAGAGAGCGAGAGAGAGAGAGCGAGAGAGCGAGACCGAGAGAGAGAGAGCGAGAGAGCGAGAAAGAGAGAGCGAAACCGAGAGAGCGAGAGAGCGAGACCGAGAGAGCGAGACCGAGAGAGAGAGAGCGAGAGAGCGAGAGAGAGAGAGTGAGACCGAGAGAGCGAGAGAGCGAGACCGAGAGAGCGCGAGACCGAGAGAGCGAGAGAGCGAGAGCGAGAGCCCGAGAGCGAGAGCCCGAGAGCGAGAGACTGAGAGCGAGAGAACGAGAGCGAGAGAGCGAGAGACCGAGAGACCGAGAGCGAGAGACCGAGAGACCGAGAGACCGAGAGTGAGAGACCGAGAGCCCGAGAGACCGAGAGACCGAGAGAGCGAGAGCGAGACCGAGAGGCCGAGAGACAGAGAAAAAGAGAGAGCGAGAGACCGAGAGAGTGAGAGAGCGAGACCGAGAGAGCGAGACCGAGAGAGAGAGAGCGAGAGAGCGAGAGAGCGAGAGCGCGAGACCGAGAGAGCGAGTGAGCGAGAGAGCGAGACCGAGAGAGCGAGAGACCGAGAGAGCGAGAGCGAGAGCCCGAGAGCGAGAGACCGAGAGCGAGAGACCGAGAGCGAGAGACCGAGACCGAGAGCGAGAGACCGAGAGCGAGAGACCGAGAGACGGAGAGACCGAGAGCGAGAGACGGAGAGACCGAGAGCGAGAGACCGAGAGACCGAGAGACCGAGAGACCGAGAGACCGAGAGCGAGCGAGAGAGCGAGAGAGCGAGAGAGCGAGAGACCGAGAGCTAGAGACCGAGAGCGAGAGACCGAGAGCGAGAGACCGAGAGAGCGAGAGAGCTTGAGACCGAGAGAGCGAGAGAGCGAGACCGAGAGAGCGGGAGACCGAGAGCGAGAGAGCGAGAGAGCGAGAGACCGAGTGAGCGAGAGAGCGAGCGAGAGAGCGAGAGAGCGAGAGAGCGCGAGAGCGAGAGACCGAGAGACCGAGAGACCGAGAGACCGCGAGAGTGAGAGACCGAGAGAGCGAGAGAGCGAGACACCGAGAGAGAGAGAGCGAGCGCGAGAGAGCGAGAGCGAGAGAGCGAGAGGCCGAGAGCGAGAGACCGAGACCGAGAGAGCGAGAGACCGAGAGAGCGAGAGAGCGAAAGACCGAGAGAGCGAGAGACCGAGAGAGCGAGAGCGAGAGAGCGAGAGCGAGAGAGCGAGAGCCCGAAAGCGAGAGACCGAGACCGAGAGAGCGAGAGACCGAGAGAGCGAGAGAGCGAGAGACCGAGAGCGAGAGACCGAGAGCGAGAGGCCGAGACCGAGAGCGAGAGAGCGAGAGAGCGAGAGACCGAGAGCGAGAGACCGAGAGACCGAGAGACCGAGAGACCGAGAGACCGAGAACGAGCGAGAGAGCGAGAGAGCGAGAGCGAGAGAGCGAGAGAGCGAGAGACCAAGAGCGAGAGACCGAGAGCGAGAGACCGAGAGAGCGAGAGACCGAGAGAGCGAGAGAGCGAGAGAGCGAGACCGAGAGTCCGAGAGCGAGCGAGAGCGAGAGCACGAGAGCGAGAGAGCGAGACCGAGAGAGGGAGAGACCGAGAGCGAGAGACCGAGAGAGCGAGAGAGCGAGCGAGAGCGAGAGAGCGAGAGCGAGAGAGCGAGAGAGCGAGAGAGCGAGCGAGAGAGCGAGAGAGCGAGAGAGCGAGAGAGCGAGAGCGAGAGACCGAGAGACCGAGAGAGCGAGAGCCCGAGAGAGCGAGAGAGCGAGAGACCGAGAGACCGAGAGCGAGAGAGCGAGAGAGCGAGAGCGAGAGAGCGAGAGAGCGAGAAAGCGAGCGAGAGAGCGAGAGCGAGAGACCGAGAGACCGAGAGAGCGAGAGCCCGAGAGAGCGAGAGAGCGAGAGACCGAGAGCGAGAGCGAGAGCGAGAGAGCGAGAGACCGAGAGAGCGAGAGACCGAGAGAGAGAGAGCGAGAGCGAGAGAGCGAGAGCGAGAGAGCGAGAGACCAAGAGCGAGAGAGCGAGAGACCGAGAGAGCGAGAAAGCGAGAGAGCGAGAGCGAGAGCGAGAGAGCGAGACAGCGAGAGACAGAGAGCGAGCGAGAGAGCGAGAGAGCGAGAGAGCGAGAGAGAGAGACTGAGAGCGAGACACCGAGAGCGAGAGACCAAGAGAGCGAGTGACCGAGAGAGCGAGAGAGCGAGAGAGCGAGAGCCCGAGAGCGAGAGCCCGAGAGCGAGAGAGCGAGCGAGAGAGGAGAGCGAGAGACCGAGAGAGCGAGAGCGAGAGAGCAAGAGCGAGAGAGAGCGAGAGAGCGAGAGACCGAGAGCGAGAGACCGAGAGAGCGAGAGAGCGAGAGCGAGAGAGCGAGAGCGGGAGAGCGAGAGCGAGAGACCGAGAGCGAGAGACCAAGAGCGAGAGAGCGAGAGAGCGAGAGAGCGAGAGAGCGAGAGCGAGAGAGCGAGAGCGAGAGACCGAGAGCGAGAGACCGAGAGAGCGAGAGAGAGCGAGAGCGAGAGCAAGAGCGAGAGACTGAGAGAGCGAGAGAGCGAGAGAGCGAGAGAGCGATAGCGAGAGAGCGAGAGAGCGAGAGCGAGAGAGCGAGAGAGCAAGAGACCGAGAGCGAGAGACCGAGAGCGAGAGACCGAGACCGAGAGCGAGAGCCCGAGAGCGAGAGCGAGAGAGCGAGAGAGCGAGAGAGCGAGAGTGCGAGAGAGCGAGAGAGCGAGAGAGCGAGAGCGCGAGAGCGAGAGAGCGAGAGCGAGACCGAGAGTGCGAGAGAGCGAGAGACCGAGAGCGAGAGACCGAGAGAGCGAGAGCGAGAGAGCGAGAGAGCGCGAGAGCGAGAGCGAGAGAGCGAGAGGCCGAGAGCGAGAGAGCGAGAGAGCGAGAGAGCGAGACCGAGAGCGAGAGAGCGAGAGGGCGAGAGAGCGAGAGCGAGAGAGCGAGAGAGCGAGAGCGAGAGCGAGAGAGCGAGAGACCGAGCGAGTGACCGAGAGCGAGAGACCGAGACCGAGAGCGAGAGCGAGAGCGAGAGACCGAGAGCGAGAGAGCGAGCGAGAGAGCGAGAGAGCAAGACCGAGAGAGCGAGAGCGAGAGAGCGAGAGACCGAGAGAGCGAGAGCGCGAGAGAGCGAGAGCGCGAGAGAGCGAGAGCGCGAGAGAGCGAGAGAGCGAGAGAGCGAGAGCGAGAGAGCGAGACCGAGAGAGCGAGAGAGCAAGAGACCGAGAGCGAGAGAGCGAGAGAGCGAGACCGAGAGCGAGAGAGTGAGAGAGCGAGAGAGCGAGAGCGAGAGAGCGAGACCGAGAGCGAGAGAGTGAGAGAGCGAGAGAGCGAGAGCGAGAGAGCGAGAGAACGAGAGCGAGAGAGCGAGAGAGCGAGAGAGCGAGAGACCGAGAGCGAGAGAGAACGAGACCGAGAGAGCGAGAGCGAGAGAGCGAGAGACCGAGAGAGCGAGAGAGCGAGCGAGAGAGCGAGAGAGCGAGAGCGCGAGAGAGTGAGAGCGCAAGAGAGCGAGAGAGCGAGAGAGCGAGAGCGAGAGAGCGAGAGCGAGAGAGCGAGACCGAGAGAGCGCGAGAGCGAGAGTGAGAGACCGAGAGACCGAGAGCGAGAGAGCGAGAGAGCGAGACCGAGAGCGAGAGAGCGAGAGAGCGAGAGCGAGAGACCGAGAGCGAGACACCGAGAGCGAGAGACCGAGAGAGCGAGAGAGCGAGAGAGCGAGAGAGCGAGAGCCCGAGAGCGAGAGAGCGAGCGAGAGAGGGGAGCGAGAGACCGAGAGAGCGAGAGCGAGAGAGCAAGAGCGAGAGAGAGCGAGAGACCGAGAGCGAGAGACCGAGAGAGCGAGAGACCGAGAGAGCGAGAGAGCGAGAGAGCGAGAGCGAGAGAGCGAGAGCGGGAGAGCGAGAGCGAGAGACCGAGAGCGAGAGAGCGAGAGAGCGAGAGCGAGAGAGCGAGAGCGGGAGAGCGAGAGCGAGAGACCGAGAGCGAGAGACCAAGAGCGAGAGAGCAAGAGAGCGAGAGACCGAGAGAGCGAGAGAGCGAGAGCCCGAGAGCGAGAGCCCGAGAGCGAGAGAGCGAGCGAGAGAGGAGAGCGAGAGACCGAGAGAGCGAGAGCGAGAGAGCAAGAGCGAGAGAGAGCGAGAGAGCGAGAGACCGAGAGCGAGAGACCGAGAGCCCGAGAGACCGAGAGCGAGAGCGAGCGAGGGCGAGACCGAGAGAGCGAGAGACCGAGAGAGCGAGAGACCGAGAGCCCGAGAGCCCGAGAGCGAGAGCGAGCGACACCGAGAGACCGAGAGAGCGAGAGCGAGAGACCGAGAGAGCGAGAGCGAGAGAGAGCGAGAGAGAGCGAGAGAGAGCGAGAGTGAGAGCGAGAGACCGAGAGAGCGAGAGACCGAGAGAGCGAGAGAGCGAGAGACCGAGAGCCCGAGAGCCCGAGAGCGAGCGACACCGAGAGACCGAGAGAGCGAGAGCGAGAGACCGAGAGACCGAGAGCCCGAGAGCCCGAGAGCGAGAGCGAGTGACACCGAGAGACCGAGAGACCGAGAGAGCGAGAGCGAGAGACCGAGAGAGCGAGAGCGAGAGAGAGCGAGAGAGAGCGAGAGAGAGCGAGAGAGCGAGAGTGAGAGCGAGAGCCCGAGAGCGAGAGACCGAGAGCGAGAGACCGAGAGCGACAGCAAGCGAGAGAGCGAGCGAGAGAGCGAGAGCAAGACCGAGAGAGCGAGAGAGCGAGAGACCGAGAGAGCGAGAGAGCGAGAGCGAGAGCCCGAGAGCGAGAGAGAGAGCGAGAGAGCGAGAGACCGAGTGACCGAGAGAGCGAGAGAGCGAGAGACCGAGAGAGCGAGAGACCGAGAGAGCGAGAGACCGAGAGACCGAGAGACCGAGAGAGCGAGAGACCGAGACCGAGAGCGAGAGACCGAGAGCGAGAGACCGAGAGCGAGAGCCCGAGAGCGAGACCGAGAGAGCGAGAGACCGAGAGAGAGAGAGCGAGAGAGCGAGAGAGAGAGAGCGAGAGAGCGAGAGAGAGAGAGCGAGAGAGCGAGACCGAGAGAGAGAGAGCGAGAGAGCGAGAAAGAGAGAGCGAAACCGAGAGAGCGAGAGAGCGAGACCGAGAGAGCGAGACCGAGAGAGAGAGAGCGAGAGAGCGAGAGAGAGAGAGTGAGACCGAGAGAGCGAGAGAGCGAGACCGAGAGAGCGCGAGACCGAGAGAGCGAGAGAGCGAGAGCGAGAGCCCGAGAGCGAGAGCCCGAGAGCGAGAGACTGAGAGCGAGAGAACGAGAGCGAGAGAGCGAGAGACCGAGAGACCGAGAGCGAGAGACCGAGAGACCGAGAGACCGAGAGTGAGAGACCGAGAGCCCGAGAGACCGAGAGAGCGAGAGCGAGACCGAGAGGCCGAGAGACAGAGAAAAAGAGAGAGCGAGAGACCGAGAGAGTGAGAGAGCGAGACCGAGAGAGCGAGACCGAGAGAGAGAGAGCGAGAGAGCGAGAGAGCGAGAGCGCGAGACCGAGAGAGCGAGTGAGCGAGAGAGCGAGACCGAGAGAGCGAGAGACCGAGAGAGCGAGAGCGAGAGCCCGAGAGCGAGAGACCGAGAGCGAGAGACCGAGAGCGAGAGACCGAGACCGAGAGCGAGAGACCGAGAGCGAGAGACCGAGAGACGGAGAGACCGAGAGCGAGAGACGGAGAGACCGAGAGCGAGAGACCGAGAGACCGAGAGACCGAGAGACCGAGAGACCGAGAGCGAGCGAGAGAGCGAGAGAGCGAGAGAGCGAGAGACCGAGAGCTAGAGACCGAGAGCGAGAGACCGAGAGCGAGAGACCGAGAGAGCGAGAGAGCTTGAGACCGAGAGAGCGAGAGAGCGAGACCGAGAGAGCGGGAGACCGAGAGCGAGAGAGCGAGAGAGCGAGAGACCGAGTGAGCGAGAGAGCGAGCGAGAGAGCGAGAGAGCGAGAGAGCGCGAGAGCGAGAGACCGAGAGACCGAGAGACCGAGAGACCGCGAGAGTGAGAGACCGAGAGAGCGAGAGAGCGAGACACCGAGAGAGAGAGAGCGAGCGCGAGAGAGCGAGAGCGAGAGAGCGAGAGGCCGAGAGCGAGAGACCGAGACCGAGAGAGCGAGAGACCGAGAGAGCGAGAGAGCGAAAGACCGAGAGAGCGAGAGACCGAGAGAGCGAGAGCGAGAGAGCGAGAGCGAGAGAGCGAGAGCCCGAAAGCGAGAGACCGAGACCGAGAGAGCGAGAGACCGAGAGAGCGAGAGAGCGAGAGACCGAGAGCGAGAGACCGAGAGCGAGAGGCCGAGAGCGAGAGAGCGAGAGAGCGAGAGACCGAGAGCGAGAGACCGAGAGACCGAGAGACCGAGAGACCGAGAGACCGAGAACGAGCGAGAGAGCGAGAGAGCGAGAGCGAGAGAGCGAGAGAGCGAGAGACCAAGAGCGAGAGACCGAGAGCGAGAGACCGAGAGAGCGAGAGACCGAGAGAGCGAGAGAGCGAGAGAGCGAGACCGAGAGACCGAGAGTCCGAGAGCGAGCGAGAGCGAGAGCACGAGAGCGAGAGAGCGAGACCGAGAGAGGGAGAGACCGAGAGCGAGAGACCGAGAGAGCGAGAGAGCGAGCGAGAGCGAGAGAGCGAGAGCGAGAGAGCGAGAGAGCGAGAGAGCGAGCGAGAGAGCGAGAGAGCGAGAGAGCGAGAGAGCGAGAGCGAGAGACCGAGAGACCGAGAGAGCGAGAGCCCGAGAGAGCGAGAGAGCGAGAGACCGAGAGACCGAGAGCGAGAGAGCGAGAGAGCGAGAGCGAGAGAGCGAGAGAGCGAGAAAGCGAGCGAGAGAGCGAGAGCGAGAGACCGAGAGACCGAGAGAGCGAGAGCCCGAGAGAGCGAGAGAGCGAGAGACCGAGAGCGAGAGCGAGAGCGAGAGACCGAGAGAGCGAGAGACCGAGAGAGAGAGAGCGAGAGCGAGAGAGCGAGAGCGAGAGAGCGAGAGACCAAGAGCGAGAGAGCGAGAGACCGAGAGAGCGAGAAAGCGAGAGAGCGAGAGCGAGAGCGAGAGGGCGAGACAGCGAGAGACAGAGAGCGAGCGAGAGAGCGAGAGAGCGAGAGACCGAGAGCGAGAGACCGAGAGCGAGAGAGCGAGAGACCGAGAGAGCGAGAGCGAGAGAGCGAGAGAGCGATACCGAGAGAGCGAGAGACCGAGAGAGCGATAGAGCGAGAGAGCGAGACCGAGAGACCAAGAGCGGGAGAGCAAGCGAGAGAGCGAGGGCGAGAGCGAGAGAGCGAGAGAGCGAGAGCGAGAGAGCGAGAGCGAGAGAGCGAGAGAGCGAGAGCGAGAGACAGAGAGAGCGAGAGAGCGAGAGACCGAGAGACCGAGGGAGCGAGAGACCGAGAGCCCGACAGCCCGAGAGCGAGAGCGAGCGACACCGAGAGACCGAGAGACCGAGAGCGAGAGACCGAGAGAGCGAGAGCGAGAGAGAGCGAGAGAGAGCGAGAGAGCGAGAGTGAGAGCGAGAGCGAGAGAGCGAGAGACCGAGAGAGCGAGAGAGCGAGAGAGCGAGAGAGCGAGAGCGAGAGACCGAGAGCCAGAGAGCCCGAGAGCGAGCGACACCGAGAGACCGAGAGAGCGAGAGCGAGAGACCGAGAGCGAGAGACCGAGACCGAGAGCGAGAGACCGAGAGCGAGAGAGCGAGAGACCGAGAGACCGAGAGCGAGAGACCGAGAGACCGAGAGCGAGAGACCGAGAGACCGAGAGAGCGAGAGAGCGAGAGACCGAGAGACCGAGAGACCGAAAGACCGAGAGACTGAGAGCGAGCGAGAGACCGAGAGACCGAGAGCGAGAGACCGAGAGCGAGAGACCGAGAGCGAGAGACCGAGAGAGCGAGAGAGCGAGAGACCGAGAGAGCGAGAGAGCGAGAGAGTGAGAGAGCGAGACCGAGAGACCGAGAGAGCGAGAGACCGAGAACGAGAGACCGAGAGAGCGAGAGACCGAGAGCGAGAGACCGAGAGCGAGAGCCCGAGAGCGAGAGCGAGAGAGCGAGAGCGAGAGAGCGAGAGCGAGCGAGAGAGCGAGACAGCGAGAGCGAGAGACCGAGAGAGCGAGAGACCGAGAGAGCGAGAGCGCGAGAGCGCGAGAGAACGAGAGAACGAGAGAGCGAGAGAGCGAGAGAGCGAGAGCGAGAGACCGAGAGAGCGAGAGCGCGAGAGAATGAGAGAACGAGAGAGCGAGAGAGCGAGAGAGCGAGACCGAGAGACCGAGAGAGCGAGAGAGCGAGAGACCGAGAGCGAGAGACCGAGAGAGCGAGAGAGCGAGAGAGCGAGAGACCGAGAGCGAGAGCGAGAGCGAGAGAGCGAGAGAGCGAGAGTGAGCGAGAGAGCGAGACAGCGAGAGCGAGAGACCGAGAGACCGAGAGACCGAGAGACCGAGAGCGCGAGAGCGCGAGAGAACGAGAGAACGAGAGAGCGAGAGAGCGAGAGCGAGAGAGCGAGAGCGAGAGAGCGAGAGAGCGAGAGCGAGAGCGAGAGAGCGAGACCGAGACCGAGAGACCGAGTGAGCGAGAGCGCGAGAGCGCGAGAGAACGAGAGAGCGAGAGAGCGAGACCGAGAGACCGAGAGAGCGAGAGAGCGAGAGACCGAGAGCGAGAGACCGAGAGACCGAGAGAGCGTGAGGGCGAGAGACCGAGAGACCGAGAGCGAGAGAGCGAGAGAGCGAGAGAGCGAGAGAGCGAGAGCGAGAGAGCGAGAGCCCAAGAGAGCGAGAGAGCGAGAGACCGAGAGCGAGAGAGCGAGAGCGAGAGAGCGAGAGCGAGAGAGCGAGAGACCAAGAGAGCGAGAGACCGAGAGCGAGAGACCGAGACCGAGAGAGCGAGAGACCGAGAGACCGAGAGCGAGAGAGCGAGAGAGCGAGAGCGAGACACCGAGAGAGCGAGAGATCGAGAGAGCGAGAGACCGAGAGCGAGAGACCGAGACCGAGAGAGCGAGAGACCGAGAGAGCGAGAGAGCGAAAGACCGAGAGAGCGAGAGACCGAGAGACCGAGAGAGCGAGAGCGAGACAGCGAGAGCGAGACAGCGAGAGTGAGAGAGCGAGAGACCAAGAGCGAGAGACCGAGAGCGAGAGACCGAGAGCGAGAGACCGAGAGCGAGAGACCGAGAGGCCGAGAGCGAGAGACCGAGAGAGCGAGAGAGCGAGAGAGCGAGAGCGAGAGCGAGAGAGCGAGACAGCGAGAGCGAGAGAGCGAGAGACAAAGAGCGAGCGAGAGAGCGAGAGAGCGAGAGACCGAGAGCGAGAGTCCGAAAGCGAGAGACCGAGAGAGCGAGAGACCGAGAGCGAGAGCGAGAGAGCGAGAGAGCGAGACCGAGAGAGCGAGAGACCGAGAGAGCGAGAGACCGAGAGCGAGAGAGCGAGACCGAGAGACCGAGAGAGCGAGAGACCGAGAGAGCGAGAGCGAGAGAGCGAGAGAGCGAGAGAGCGAGACCGAGAGACCGAGAGCGAGAGAGCAAGCGAGAGAGCGAGAGCGAGAGACCGCGAGAGCAAGAGAGCGAGAGAACGAGAGCGAGAGAGCGAGAGCGCGAGATACCGAGAGCGAGAGAGCAATCGAGAGACCGAGAGAGCGAGAGAGCGAGAGAGAGCGAGAGACCGAGAGCGAGAGAGCGAGAGAGCGAGAGCGAGAGAGCGAGAGCGAGACAGCGAGAGAGCGAGAGAGCGAGAGCGAGAGAGCGAGAGAGCGAGAGAGCGAGAGCACGAGAGCGAGAGAGCGAGAGCGAGAGATCGAGAGAGCGAGAGCGAGACCGAGAGACCGAGAGAGCGAGAGTGAGAGAGCGCGAGAGCGAGAGCGCGAGAGCGCGAGAGAATGAGAGAACGAGAGAACGAGAGAGCGAGAGAACGAGAGAACGAGAGAACGAGAGTGCGAGAGCGAGAGAGCGAGAGAGCGAGAGCGAGAGAGCGAGACCGAGAGCGAGAGAGCGCGGGAGAACGAGAGCGAGAGAGCGAGAGAGCGAGACCGAGACCGAGAGACCGAGAGAACGAGAGAGCGAGAGAGCGAGAGAGCGAGACCGAGACCGAGAGACCGAGAGACCGAGAGAGCGAGAGAGCGAGAGCGAGCGAGAGAGCGAGAGCGAGAGACCGTGAGAGCGAGAGAGCGAGAGCGCGGGAGCGCAAGAGAACGAGAGAACGAGAGAGCGAGAGAGCGAGGGCGAGAGAGCGAGAGAGCGAGACCGAGACCGAGAGACCGAGAGAGCGAGAGAGCGCGAGAGAACGAGAGAGCGAGAGAGCGAGAGAGCGAGACCGAGAGACCGAGAGAGCGAGAGCGAGAGAGCGAGAGACCGAGAGCGAGAGACCAAGAGAGCGAGAGACCAAGAGCGAGAGACCGAGAGCGAGAGACCGAGAGCGAGAGACCGAGAGGCCGAGAGCGAGAGACCGAGAGAGCGAGAGAGCGAGAGAGCGAGAGCGAGAGCGAGAGAGAGGGAGAGAGAGCGAGAGTGAGAGCGAGAGACCGAGAGAGCGAGAGACCGAGAGAGCGAGAGAGCGAGAGCGAGAGACCGAGAGCCCGAGAGCCCGAGAGCGAGAGCGAGCGACACCAAGAGACCGAGAGACCGAGAGAGCGAGAGCGAGAGACCGAGAGAGCGAGAGCGAGAGAGAGGGAGAGAGAGCGAGAGTGAGAGCGAGAGACCGAGAGAGCGAGAGACCGAGAGAGCGAGAGAGCGAGAGCGAGAGACCGAGAGCCGGAGAGCCCGAGAGCGAGCGACACCGAGAGACCGAGAGAGCGAGAGCGAGAGACCGAGAGACCGAGAGCGAGAGACCGAGAGCCCGAGAGCCCGAGAGCGAGAGCGAGCGACACCGAGAGACCGAGAGAGCGAGAGCGAGAGACCGAGAGAGCGAGAGCGAGAGAGAGCGAGAGAGAGCGAGAGAGCGAGAGTGAGAGCGAGAGCGAGAGAGCGAGAGACCGAGAGAGCGAGAGAGCGAGAGAGCGAGAGAGCGAGAGCGAGAGACCGAGAGCCAGAGAGCCCGAGAGTGAGCGACACCGAGAGACCGAGAGAGCGAGAGCGAGAGACCGAGAGCGAGAGACCGAGACCGAGAGCGAGAGACCGAGAGCGAGAGAGCGAGAGACCGAGAGACCGAGAGCGAGAGACCGAGAGACCGAGAGCGAGAGACCGAGAGACCGAGAGACCGAGAGAGCGAGAGAGCGAGAGACCGAGAGACCGAGAGACCGAAAGACCGAGAGACTGAGAGCGAGCGAGAGACCGAGAGACCGAGAGCGAGAGACCGAGAGCGAGAGACCGAGAGCGAGAGACCGAGAGAGCGAGAGAGCGAGAGACCGAGAGAGCGAGAGAGCGAGAGAGTGAGAGAGCGAGACCGAGAGACCGAGAGAGCGAGAGACCGAGAACGAGAGACCGAGAGAGCGAGAGACCGAGAGCGAGAGACCGAGAGCGAGAGCCCGAGAGCGAGAGCGAGAGAGCGAGAGCGAGAGAGCGAGAGAGCGAGAGCGAGCGAGAGAGCGAGACAGCGAGAGCGAGAGACCGAGAGAGCGAGAGACCGAGAGAGCGAGAGAACGAGAGAACGAGAGAGCGAGAGAGCGAGAGCGAGAGAGCGAGAGCGCGAGAGAATGAGAGAACGAGAGAGCGAGAGAGCGAGACCGAGAGACCGAGAGAGCGAGAGAGCGAGAGACCGAGAGCGAGAGACCGAGAGAGCGAGAGAGCGAGAGAGCGAGAGACCGAGAGCGAGAGCGAGAGCGAGAGAGCGAGAGAGCGAGAGTGAGCGAGAGAGCGAGACAGCGAGAGCGAGAGACCGAGAGACCGAGAGACCGAGAGAGCGAGAGCGCGAGAGAACGAGAGAACGAGAGAGCGAGAGAGCGAGAGCGAGAGAGCGAGAGCGAGAGAGCGAGAGAGCGAGAGCGAGAGCGAGAGAGCGAGACCGAGACCGAGAGACCGAGTGAGCGAGAGCGCGAGAGCGCGAGAGAACGAGAGAGCGAGAGAGCGAGACCGAGAGACCGAGAGAGCGAGAGAGCGAGAGACCGAGAGCGAGAGACCGAGAGACCGAGAGAGCGTGAGGGCGAGAGACCGAGAGACCGAGAGCGAGAGAGCGAGAGAGCGAGCGAGAGAGCGAGAGAGCGAGAGAGCGAGAGCGAGAGAGCGAGAGCCCAAGAGAGCGAGAGAGCGAGAGACCGAGAGCGAGAGAGCGAGAGCGAGAGAGCGAGAGCGAGAGAGCGAGAGACCAAGAGAGCGAGAGACCGAGAGCGAGAGACCGAGACCGAGAGAGCGAGAGACCGAGAGACCGAGAGCGAGAGAGCGAGAGAGCGAGAGCGAGAGAGCGAGAGACCGAGAGAGCGAGAGATCGAGAGAGCGAGAGAGCGAGAGCGAGAGAGCGAGAGCGAGAGAGCGAGAGACCAAGAGAGCGAGAGACCGAGAGCGAGAGACCGAGACCGAGAGAGCGAGAGACCGAGAGACCGAGAGCGAGAGAGCGAGAGAGCGAGAGCGAGAGAGCGAGAGACCGAGAGAGCGAGAGATCGAGAGAGCGAGAGACCGAGAGCGAGAGACCGAGACCGAGAGAGCGAGAGACCGAGAGACCGAGAGCGAGAGAGCGAGAGAGCGAGAGCGAGAGAGCGAGAGACCGAGAGAGCGAGAGATCGAGAGAGCGAGAGACCGAGAGCGAGAGACCGAGACCGAGAGAGCGAGAGACCGAGAGAGCGAGAGAGCGAAAGACCGAGAGAGCGAGAGACCGAGAGACCGAGAGAGCGAGAGCGAGACAGCGAGAGTGAGACAGCGAGAGTGAGAGAGCGAGAGACCAAGAGCGAGAGACCGAGAGCGAGAGACCGAGAGCGAGAGACCGAGAGCGAGAGACCGAGAGGCCGAGAGCGAGAGACCGAGAGAGCGAGAGAGCGAGAGCGAGAGCGAGAGAGCGAGACAGCGAGAGCGAGAGAGCGAGAGACAAAGAGCGAGCGAGAGAGCGAGAGAGCGAGAGACCGAGAGCGAGAGACCGAAAGCGAGAGACCGAGAGAGCGAGAGACCGAGAGCGAGAGCGAGAGAGCGAGAGAGCGAGACCGAGAGAGCGAGAGACCGAGAGAGCGAGAGACCGAGAGAGCGAGAGACCGAGAGCGAGAGAGCGAGACCGAGAGACCGAGAGAGCGAGAGACCGAGAGAGCGAGAGCGAGAGAGCGAGAGAGCGAGAGAGCGAGACCGAGAGACCGAGAGCGAGAGAGCAAGCGAGAGAGCGAGAGCGAGAGACCGCGAGAGCGAGAGAGCGAGAGAACGAGAGCGAGAGAGCGAGAGCGCGAGATACCGAGAGCGAGAGAGCAATCGAGAGACCGAGAGAGCGAGAGAGCGAGAGAGAGCGAGAGACCGAGAGCGAGAGAGCGAGAGAGCGAGAGCGAGAGAGCGAGAGCGAGACAGCGAGAGAGCGAGAGAGCGAGAGAGCGAGAGCGAGAGAGCGAGAGAGCGAGAGCGAGAGAGCGAGAGAGCGAGAGCACGAGAGCGAGAGAGCGAGAGCGAGAGATCGAGAGAGCGAGAGCGAGACCGAGAGACCGAGAGAGCGAGAGTGAGAGAGCGCGAGAGCGAGAGCGCGAGAGCGCGAGAGAATGAGAGAACGAGAGAACGAGAGAGCGAGAGAACGAGAGAACGAGAGAACGAGAGTGCGAGAGCGAGAGAGCGAGAGAGCGAGAGCGAGAGAGCGAGACCGAGAGTGAGAGAGCGCGGGAGAACGAGAGAGCGAGAGAGCGAGAGAGCGAGACCGAGACCGAGAGACCGAGAGAACGAGAGAGCGAAGAGAGCGAGAGAGCGAGAGAGCGAGACCGAGACCGAGAGACCGAGAGACCGAGAGAGCGAGAGAGCGAGAGCGAGCGAGAGAGCGAGAGCGAGAGACCGTGAGAGCGAGAGAGCGAGAGCGCGGGAGCGCAAGAGAACGAGAGAACGAGAGAGCGAGAGAGCGAGAGCGAGAGAGCGAGAGAGCGAGACCGAGACCGAGAGACCGAGAGAGCGAGAGAGCGCGAGAGAACGAGAGAGCGAGAGAGCGAGAGAGCGAGACCGAGAGACCGAGAGAGCGAGAGCGAGAGAGCGAGAGACCGAGAGCGAGAGACCGAGAGCAAGAGACCGAGAGGCCGAGAGCGAGAGACCGAGAGAGCGAGAGAGCGAGAGAGCGAGAGCGAGAGCGAGAGAGCGAGTCAGCGAGAGCGAGAGAGCGAGAGACAAAGAGCGAGCGAGAGAGCGAGAGAGCTAGAGACCGAGAGCGAGAGACCGAAAGCGAGAGACAGAGAGCGAGAGCGAGAGAGCGAGAGAGCGAGACCGAGAGAGCGAGAGACCGAGAGAGCGAGAGACCGAGAGCGAGAGAGCGAGACCGAGAGACCGAGAGAGCGAGAGACCGAGAGAGCGAGAGCGAGAGAGCGAGAGAGCGAGAGAGCGCGACCGAGAGAGAGAGAGCAAGCGAGAGAGCGAGAGCGAGAGACCGCGAGAGCGAGAGAGCGAGAGAGCGAGAGCGAGAGAGCGAGAGCGCGAGATACCGAGAGCGAGAGAGCAATCGAGAGACCGAGAGAGCGAGAGAGCGAGAGAGAGCGAGAGAGCGAGAGACCGAGAGCGAGAGAGCGAGAGAGCGAGAGCGAGAGAGCGAGAGAGCGAGAGCGAGAGAGCGAGAGAGCGAGAGCGAGAGAGCGAGAGCACGAGAGCGAGAGAGCGAGAGCGAGAGAGCGAGAGAGCAAGAGCGAGACCGAGAGACCGAGAGAGCGAGAGTGAGAGAGCGCGAGAGCGAGAGCGCGAGAGAATGAGAGAACGAGAGAACGAGAGAGCGAGAGAACGAGAGAACGAGAGAACGAGAGAGCAAGAGCGAGAGAGCGAGAGCAAGAGAGCGAGACCGAGAGCGAGAGAGCGCGGGAGAACGAGAGAGCGAGAGAGCGAGAGAGCGAGAGAGCGAGACCGAGACCGAGAGACCGAGAGAGCGAGAGAGCGAGAGCGAGCGAGAGAGCGAGAGCGAAAGACCGTGAGAGCGAGAGAGCGAGAGCGCGAGAGAACGAGAGAATGAGAGAGCGAGAGAGCGAGAGAGCGAGAGCGAGAGAGCGAGAGAGCGTGACCGAGACCGAGAGACCGAGAGAGCGAGAGAGCGCGAGAGAACGAGAGAGCGAGAGAGCGAGAGAGCGAGACCGAGAGACCGAGAGAGCGAGAGCGAGAGAGCGAGAGACCGAGAGCGAGAGACCGAGAGAGCGAGAGAGCGAGAGACCGAGAGCGAGAGCGAGAGCGAGAGAGCGAGAGTGAGCGAGAGAGCGAGACAGCGAGAGTGAGAGACCGAGAGAGCGAGAGACCGAGAGAGCGAGAGCGCGAGAGAATGAGAGAACGAGAGAGCGAGAGAGCGAGAGAGCGAGAGCGAGAGCGAGAGCGAGAGAGCGAGACCGAGACCGAGAGACCGAGTGAGCGAGAGCGCGAGAGCGCGAGAGAACGAGAGAGCGAGAGAGCGAGACCGAGAGACCGAGAGACCGAGAGAGCGAGAGAGCAAGAGACCGAGAGCGAGAGACCGAGAGACCGAGAGAGCGTGAGGGCGAGAGACCGAGAGACCGAGAGCGAGAGCGAGAGAGCGAGACCGAGACCGAGAGACCGAGAGAGCGAGAGAGCGCGAGAGAACGAGAGAGCGAGAGAGCGAGAGAGCGAGACCGAGAGAATGAGAGAGCGAGAGCGAGAGAGCGAGAGAGCGAGAGACCGAGAGCGAGAGCGAGAGAGCGAGACCGAGAGTGCGAGAGTGAGCGAGAGAGCGAGACAGCGAGAGCGAGAGACCGAGAGAGCGAGAGACCGAGAGAGCGAGAGCGCGAGAGCGCGAGAGAACGAGAGAACGAGAGAGCGAGAGAGCGAGAGAGCGAGAGCGAGAGAGCGAGAGCGAGAGAGCGAGACCGAGACCGAGAGACTGAGTGAGCAAGAGCGCGAGAGCGCGAGAGAACGAGAGAGCGAGAGAGCGAGAGAGCGAGACCGAGAGACCGAGAGACCGAGAGAGCGAGAGAGCGAGAGACCGAGAGCGAGAGACCGAGAGAGCGTGAGGGCGAGAGACCGAGAGACCGAGAGCGAGAGAGCGAGAGCGAGAGAGCGAGAGAGCGAGAGCGAGCGAGAGAGCGAGAGCGAGAGACCGAGAGAGCGAGAGAGCGAGAGAGCGAAAGACCGAGAGAGCGAGAGACCGAGAGACCGAGAGAGCGAGAGCGAGACAGCAAGAGTGAGAGAGCGAGAGACCGAGAGCGAGAGACCGAGTGAGCAAGAGACCGAGAGCGAGAGACCGAGAGCGAGAGACCGAGAGCGAGAGACCGAGAGACCGAGAGCGAGAGAGCGAGAGAGCGAGAGCGAGAGCGAGAGAGCGAGACAGCGAGAGCGAGAGAGCGAGAGACAAAGAGCGAGCGAGAGAGCGAGAGGGCGAGAGACCGAGAGACCGAGAGCGAGAGAGCGAGAGCGAGAGAGCGAGAGAGCGAGAGCGAGCGAGAGAGCGAGAGCGAGAGACCGAGAGAGCGAGAGAGCGAGAGAGCGAAAGACCGAGAGAGCGAGAGACCGAGAGACCGAGAGAGCGAGAGCGAGACAGCGAGAGCGAGACAGCAAGAGTGAGAGAGCGAGAGACCGAGAGCGAGAGACCGAGTGAGCGAGAGACCGAGAGCGAGAGACCGAGAGCGAGAGACCGAGAGCGAGAGACCGAGAGACCGAGAGCGAGAGAGCGAGAGCGAGAGCGAGAGAGCGAGACAGCGAGAGCGAGAGAGCGAGAGACAAAGAGCGAGCGAGAGAGCGAGAGAGCGAGAGACCGAGAGCGAGAGACCGAGAGCGAGAGACCGAGAGAGAGAGAGAGCGAGACCGAGAGACCGAGAGACCGAGAGCGAGCGAGAGCGAGAGCGGGAGAGAGCGAGAGCGAGAGAGCGAGACCGAGAGCGAGAGAGCGCGGGAGAACGAGAGAGCGAGAGAGCGAGAGAGCGAGACCGAGACCGAGAGACCGAGAGAGCGAGAGAGCGAGAGCGAGCGAGAGAGCGAGAGCGAGAGACCGTGAGAGCGAGAGAGCGAGAGCGCGAGAGAACGAGAGAACGAGAGAGCGAGAGAGCGAGAGCGAGAGACCGAGAGAGCGAGAGACTGAGAGCGACAGACTGAGAGAGCGAGAGAGCGAGCGAGAGCAAGAGAGCGAGAGACCGAGAGCGAGAGAGCGAGAGCGAGAGACCGAGAGAGAGAGCGAGAGACCGAGAGCGAGAGCCCGAGAGCGAGAGAGCGAGAGCGAGAGAGCGAGAGAGCGAGAGAGCGAGAGCGAGAGACCGAGAGCGAGAGAGAGCGAGAGAGCGAGAGACCGAGAGACCGAGAGCGAGAGACCGAGAGCGAGAGACCGAGACCGAGACCGAGAGACTGAGAGAGCAAGAGAGTGAGAGACCGAGAGCGAGAGACCGAGAGCGAGAGAGCGAGAGCGAGAGACTGAGAGCGAGAGACAGAGACCGAGAGCGAGAGACCGAGAGCGAGAGAGCGAGAGAGAGAGACCGAGAGCGAGAGAGCGAGAGCGAGAGCGAGAGACCGAGAGCAAGAGAGCGAGAGAGCGAGAGACCGAGAGAGCGAGACCGAGAGCGAGAGAGCGAGAGTGAGAGACCGAGAGACCGAGAGAGTGAGAGACCGAGAGCGAGAGAGCGAGAGAGAGCGAGAGAGAGCGAGCGAGAGAGTGAGAGAGCGAGAGACCGAGAGAGCGAGAGAGCGAGACCGAGAGAGCGAGAGCGAGAGAGCGAGAGACTGAGAGCGAGAGACCGAGAGACCGAGAGCACGATAGACCGAGAGCAAGAGAGCAAGCGAGAGAGTGAGAGCGAGAGACCGAGAGATCGAGAGAGCGAGAGAGCGAGAGAGAGAGAGCGAGAGAGCGAGAGCGCGAGAGCGCGAGAGACTGAGAGCGAGAGAACGAGAGAGCGCGAGAGCGAGAGCGAGAGAGCGCGAGAGCGAGAGCGAGACCGAGAGAGCGAGAGAGCGAGAGAGTGAGAGAGCGAGAGAGTGAGAGAGCGAGACCGAGAGAGCGAGAGAGCGAGAGCGAGAGATCGAGAGACCGAGAGAGAGAGAGCGAGAGCGAGAGACCAAGAGCGAGAGACCGAGACCGAGAGAGCGAGAGACC
>NW_028225186.1:9730896-9877030 GCF_052327205.1 Somniosus microcephalus | reverse complement strand
TCCCTTCCCCCCTCTCTCTCTCTCTCTCTCCCCCAGTCTCTCTCACTCTCTCTCCCATCTCTCTCCCCCAGTATCTCTCTCTCTCCCCCTCAGTCTCTCTCTCTCTCTCTCTATCTCCCCATTCTCTCTCTCGCTCTCTCTCTCCCTAGTCTCCCTCCTCTCTCTCCCCCCAGTCTTTCTACTCTCTCTCCCCCGTCTCTCTCTCTCTCTCCCCCCCCCAGTCTCTCTCTCTCCCCCTCAGAGTTGGGGGCACTCGGGCCGGGCCTCACAACCGCTCAGCCCGAGACACAGAGCGGGGGAGTGGCAGCGGCCGGCCGTAAACCACGCGGCCCTGTAAAGTGCTGTTTTATAAAGAAGCCTTGGCAACGCCGGGCTCCCCCAGCTAGTCTATATATATAAAGGGATCCGTCCAACTGTCTGCGTGTCTCTCTGTCTGCGTGTATGTCCATCCGCCATACACTCAAAAGTTGTAGAGCGTACCTACACATATGTTATAGCAAAAGAAAGCTTATGATTAGGGGAGTGTCATAGGCGTATTTACTTATTGGTCAGACAAAAACTGTGCTGACAGTATACATAAAACTTTCAAAAATCCGCTCACTTGCGGTTGGCCAATCATACAGGGGAAATCTGCTCATTAGCATTGAGTGACGTGAAGGTTGACCAATCCTACAAGGGGGGAGCGCGTGCCTCACGGGGGGCGTTTCATGGCGTGTGTGGGCAGGGCCTAATCCTTCAAACGCCGTTAGTGCCTTTCAAAATGGCGGCCACGGGAAAACGATCTCCTTCCCTCACTCTCTCTCTCTCCTTTTCCCTCTCCTCTTCCCTCTCTCTCTCTCTCCTTCACGCTCTCTCTCTCTCTCTCCTTCCCCCTCTCTCTCTTGCCATGAGTGCGGGATCGGAAAACCGCGGCTTTCCAACGAGCCGTCCCTGACCGCAATCGGACATGGGAGCCCGCAGCGAAAGGCGTTCATCTGTCACTCGGCCAAGCAGGTCCAAAAGGCCCACCGCGTTATCCATGAGGAACCCCGGGCTCGCTTCAGAACGATGGGCACCCAGCCTCCCGTTGTTGGACTGACTCCGTTCTGGTACTGAGGTGAGTCAGGCAGGGCCTGATGCACTAGGGGGGGAGAGGAGAGGGAGGGAGACAGAGGAAAGGTGGGAGAGACAGGTGAAGGGAGAGAGAGAGGGGGAGGGAGGGAGGGAGATGAAAGGGGGAGGGAGGTAGAGGAGAGGGGGAGGGAGGGAGAGGAGAGGGAGAGGGGGATGGAGAGGGGGAGGGAGGGAGAGCAGAGGGGGAGGGAGTGGAGAGGGGGAGTGATGGGAGAGGAGAGCGACCAGCCCACCAGTCTCATAACCAGTTTTACAAAAAAGCCTGGGCAGCGCCGGGCACCCCAGCTAGTTTAAAATAAAAAGGGAGCATATATTAAATAAACTAATCAAAATCAAAGAGGATAAAACCCCTGGTCCGGATGGTTTGCATCCACACATATTAAAAAGAACCGAGGGAAGAGATACCAGAGGCATTACTACACATATTTAATAATTCGTTAGATGAAAGCGTTGTGCCAGAGGACTGCCAGATAGCTAACGTAATACCTATATTTAAGAATGGTTATCGCAGATGTCAAGGCAATTATAGACCTTTTCGCCAAATATCGGTGGTAGGAAAAGTAATGGAATCCCTATTAAAGGAGGAAATAGAACAACATCTCGAAAACAAAAATATAGTAATGAATAGTCAGCATGGATTTCAAAAGGTAAAGTCTTGTTGGTGGTAATGCATCAGATGTAATTCATCTAGATTTTCAATAGGCCTCCGATAAGGTTCCCCATAATAGACCGATGAACAAATCAGAGAATGCGGAGTCAGGGGACTAGTAGCAGAATGGATAGTTAGCTGGTTTCAAGACAGAAAGCAGAGAGTAGGCGTAAAGGTTAGCTATTCTCAGTGGCAGAAGGTGTTCCACAAGGATCAGTGCTGGGACCACTGTTGTTCACAATTTATTTTAACGATTTAGACTACGGAATCGAAAACACAATTTCTAAATTTGCGGATGACACCACATCGGGTAGGGGCGGGGAGGTGTGGTGGGTATAGTAAATACTAAGGATGCCTGCAACAAAGTACAGGAGGACATTAATAAACGTGCAGAAGGGGCATGTAATTGAAGTTCAACACAAATAAATTCGAGTTATTACAGTTTGGTAGGAAGAATAGCGAGGTCACTTATTACTTGGTGGTTGTGAGTCCAGTTGGGGCAGTGAAACAAAGGGATCTCAGAGTACAAATATACAAATAATTAAAATTTGCGACACAGTTTAGCAAGGCATTAAAAAAGCAAACCATGCACTAATGTTTATTTCTTGAGGTATAGCATTGAATAGTAGCGAAGTTATGCTAAACCTATATCGAAACTTGTTTCGACCACAATTGGTACGTTTCTGGCCGCTATATTATAAAATTATATAGTGGCACTGGAGAGGGTGCATAGAAGATTTACAAGGATGATACCAGAAATGCGAGGGCTTATATATAGTGAAGGATTAACAGACAGGGACTCTTTTTCTCTTGATGCAGAATGGTTTCTCCCCTCGTGGGAAATCCAGAACTAGGGGGGCATAATTTCAGAATAAGTGGGCACCCATTTAAACCGGAAATTAGGAGACATTTCTTCTCTCAGTGGTTCGTGAATGTTTGGAATTCTCATCCCCAGAGTGTCGTGGATTCTGGTTCATGGAAAATGTTTAAAGTGGAGAGGGATAGATTTTGGAAGATAAGGGATTCAAGGGTTATGGGGAGCGGGCAGGGAATTGGAGTTGAGGCCAAGATCAGATCAGCCATGATCTTATTGAATGGCGAAGCAGGCTCGAGGGGCAAATGACATAATCATGCTCCTACGTCTTATGTTCTTATGTTCGAGGTCTGAGGATAATCTAATACAGGTCTTTAAATTTCAGAAGGGTTTCTGATAGAGTGGATACAAAGAGAATGGCCTAGAAATTGGATTTTGGCTTAGCCAGGGCTTTAGCGCCGGCAGGGCCTTTAATGCGCCGGCGCAAACACATTTTGCACTCTGTTGCCAAAGTCTTAGTTGCGGCTGCCACGGGCGAGGCGGCCGCAACTGAATTTCGGCGCTGGGGCCCGTCGGCATGGCAACCGGGACGCTGCGCACACCGATGACGTCATCGGTGCCGGCGCAGCGCTACCGGTGCAACGCCGCTTTAGGGCCCCAGGGAAGTTTTCAACTGGCCATAACTCTGGCGCTAGTCCCTCTAGCGCCTCAAAAGCGGCGCTAAGGCTAGTGAATTTCTAGGCCAATGTGTCCACTTGTTGAGACGAGCGTAACTAGTGGCCACCAATATAAGATTGTCACCAAGAAATGCAATAGGGAATTCAAAAGAAGCTTCTTTACCCAAATAAATGTGCAAATGTGGAACTCGCTAAAACAGGGAATGCTTGAAGCATAGAATAGATGCATTTAAGGGGTGGTTAGGCATGCATATGAGCGAGATGGGAACAGCAGGTTATCCTGATAAATTTAGAAGAGGAAAGTCGGGGGGATGCTCGAGTGGAGCACAAACGCCAGCATGGACTGGTTTGGCCGAATGACCTGTTTCTGTGCCGTATTTCCTATGTAATCCTATGTAATCACAATTACCATCACCCCTACGTTTGCTGACCTACATTGGCTCTGGTCCAGCAAGCCTCCACTTTACAAATCTCATCCGCGTTTTCAAATCCCTCTGCAGCTTCAAACCTCCCTATCTCAGTAATCTTTTCCAGCCCTAAAACAACCCACAACTCTCTGTTCTTCTGAATTCGGTTTCTGGTACAACCCCCCCACCTCCCTTTCCCTTACATAATAATTTAAGAAATAAGAGCAGGAGTAGGCCATACGGCCCCACGAGCCTGAACCAGGCTGCTCACAACCTTGGTGTCGTTTTTGACCACAAGAAGAGATTCTAACGACATATTCGGGCCATATAATCACCGTCCCTGCCTCAGTTAATCTGCTGCTGAAACCCTCATACTTGCCTTTGTTACCTTCAGAAGTGACTATTCCAATGCACCCCTGGCAGGTCTTCCCGCTTTCTACCCGACGTAAACTTGTGGTCATCTAAAGTTCCGGTGCCTGTGTGATAACTCGCGTCAAATCCCATTCACCCATCATTGCTCTGCTCTCTGACTGACGCTGGCTCCCAGTTAAGCAACGTCTAGATTTTAATGTACTCATCCTTGATTTCAAATCCCTCTGTGGCCCAATATCTGAAAACTTCTCCAGCACTACATTATAATTGCTCCAACATTGATGGCAGTGCCTTCAGCTGCCAATGTCCTTAGCTCTGCACTTCGCTCTTTAAACCTCTCCACCTCTCTACCTCTCCCCCCTCCTTTAAGACGGTCCTTAAAACCTACCGCTGCCATTATATCTCCTTAGGTAGTCCGGAGTCAAATTTTGATTTATAACGCACGTGTGACGCGCTTTTGGACGTTTTATTATGTTTTATGAATACAATTTGTTGTTATTGTTGTTTTGGCTGAAGCTGAACTAGATGGAACCTGGTCTTGTTTGAACTAGCAATTCCTGTGTTGTTATGTTGCAATGCAGAAGTGGAGGTGAGAGGAGTGGAGAAGGAAAGAAGGTATCGAGCAGTAGGGAGAAGCTCTGGTGTGAAATGATGATAAGATCAGGCCGGCACCATTGTCGTTTGGGTAAACAGTTTGAGGTAATCATGCCAATGACTACGGCTCCAGTAACAGGCATAATGTCACAACGGGTCATTAAAGCTTCACACTACACAAAATAATAGCTTTTCTAACAGTCCCTTTGCACCCAATGCCTCAACGGTTCTAACAGTTTTTCTGCACACAATGCCTCACCGCTTCTAACAGTTACTCTCCACACAATGTCTCACCTGTTCTAACAGTCTCTTAGCAGCCAAAGTCTCACCTGTTCTACCAGGCACATAGCACCCAATGTCTCACCTGTTCTAACAGTATCTCAGCACCCAATGTCTCACCTGTTCTAACATTCTCTCAGCAACCAATGTCTCACCTGTTCTAGCAGTCTCTCTGCACCCAATATCACACCTGTTCTAACAGTCTCTCAGCAACCAATATCACACCTGTTCTAACAGCCTCTCAGCACCTAATGTCTCAACTGTTCTTACATTCTCTCAGCAACCAATGTCTCACCTGTTCTAACATTCCCTCAGCAACCAATGTCTCACCTGTTCTAACAGCCTCTCAGCACCCAATGTCTCAACTGTTCTAACAGTCTCTCCGCACTCAATGACTCAGCTGTTCTATCAGTCTCTCCGCACTCAATGTCTCACCGGTTCTAACAGTCTCTCAGCACCCAATGTCTCACATGTCCTAACAGTCCCTCAGCAGCCAATGTCTCCCCTGTTCAGCAGCCTCTCTGCACCCAGTGTCTCATCTGTTCTAACAGTCTCGCAGCACCCAATGTCTCACCTGTTCAGCTGTCTCTATGCACCCAATGTCTCACCTGTTCTAACAGTCTCTCAGCACCAAATGTCTCACCTGTACTAACAGTCTCTCTTCACCCTAAGTCTCACCATTACTAACAGTCTCTCTGCAAACAATGTCCCTCCTGTTCTAACAGTCTCTCTGCACCCAATGTTTCACCTGTAATAACTGTCTCTCTGCACCCAATGTCTCACCTGTTCTAACAGTCTCTCTGCACCCAATGTCTCACCAGTAGTAACAGTCTCTCAGCACCCAATGTCTCACCGGTTCTAACATTCTCTCAGCAACCAATGTCCATCCGGTTCTAACAGTTTCTCCACACCCAATGTCCCTCCTGTTCTAACAGTCTCTCTGCACCCAATGTCTCAACGGTTCTAACATTCACTCAGCACCCAATGTCCATCCTGTTCTAACAGTCTCTCTGCACCCAATGTCTCTCATGTTCTAACAGTCTCTCTGCACCCAATGTCTCAACGGTTCTAACATTCTCTCCACACCCAATGTCCCTCCTGTTCTAACAGTCTCTCAGCACCCAATATCTGACCTTTTCTAACAGTCTATCTGCACCCAATGTCCCTCCTGTTCTAAAAGTCTCTCAGCATCCAATATCTCACCTGTTCTAACAGGCTCTCCGGATCGAATGTCTTACCTGTTTGAAAAGTCGACTTATGGAACGAGTCATCCATTCTAATTGTGTCAGTATCCACGAGAGTCATGCTCTGACAGTGTCGGTGACCAAATAGTCTGCTCTCTCACATTATACAATGTTTCAGCCATGTTAACGGTTTCTCAATCTCCATCATGACGTGTTCTTACATTCTCCCAGAACCAATCGTCTCACATGTTTTCAGCCTCCCAGGACCCATCATCTTACAAGCTATCAGTCTCCCAGAACTCATCGTCTCACATATTCTCAGTATCCAACGGATATACACAAATTCATTTGGTTTACCGTTTCATTTTCGATAAGTATTACCGTTAGCATCGGTTTATATATATGAAAATTAAGTAGGTAAAATATTCGACTCCAATCTCAAGACATTTTAAACTCCAACGTGTATCACAAGGATTAATGAAAGCATCGCTAAAATTTTTAAAATTTAGTCACGTGATTTCAGCGTCTCTGGCATGTATTGCTCATAACTAATCGTCTTTGAGAAGGTGGTGTTGTTCGGCCACCTTGAACTGCTTCAGTCCTTGTGCTGAAGGTACTCTCACAGTATTGTTTGGGAGGAAGTTCCAGGATTTTGAACCGCTTATCAACCCAAACCTGAACGTCGCCCAGGTCTGGCTGCATGCGGGCATGGACTGCTTCATTATCTGAGGAGTTACGAATGGAACTGAAGACTGTGCATTCATCAGAGAACATCCCCACTTCTGATGCTATGATGGAGGGAAGGTCATTCTTGAAGAAGCTAAAGGTGATTTTGCCTTGGACACTGTCCTGAGGAACTCATGCAACGAAGTCCTGGGGGTGATGTGATTGACCTCCAAAAACCACACCCATCTTCCTTTGCGCTAGGGATGTCTCCAGCCAGTGGAGCGTTCTCCCCCTGATTCCCACTGACTTCAGGTTTTTTTCTCGGGCTCCTTTATTCTTTGCTCGGTCAAATGCTGACTTGCTGTCAAGGGCAGTCAGTCTCACCTCACCTCTTGAAGTCAGCTCTATTGTCCATGTTTGCATCAAGGCTGTAATCAGGGCTATTGCAGAGTGGTCCTCGTGGAACACAAACTAAGCATTGGTGAGCAGGTTGTTATTGTGTAAGTGCCGGTTTATAGCACTGTGAATGACACCTTCCATCACTTTGCTGATGATGGATATCAGACTGATATGTTTAGGATTGTACTGCTTTTAATAAATAGGACATACCTGAGCAGTTTTCCAATTTGTTGGATAGATGCCAGTGTTGTAGCTGTACTGGAACAGCTTGGCTAGAGGCACGGCGAGTTCTGGAGCACAAGTCCTCAGCTCCACAGTCGGAGTAGCCTTTGATTTATCCAGTACCCCGCACCATTCCTTGATATCACATGGGGACAGTGGCAGCAGACCTGCGTGAAGCGGTGGCGGAGGAGCTAACATAAACTGAGGTGGCAGTAGCAGGTAGGCTGCACAGTGGCGGTGGACCTCGGTGAAGCGGCAGCGGTGGAGCTAAATTAAACTGAGGTGGCAGCAGCAGGTAGGCCCTGAAGTGGCGGCAGACCTGGGTGAAGCAGCGGTGGTGGAGCTAACTTAAAACCGAGGTGGCAGAGCAGGTAGGTTTACAAATCTCAGAGCGGGAGAGAGAGAAGTAAAAAGTAATCGAAGTGTGACGTCGCCAGAAAACAGGTAAGTGATTGGTTGGTGAGTATTTCTCACTTTCTCCATTATTCCGAACTTAACTCTGTGGTTTATAGTTTCTAAGCTCGCTGTGGTGTAGCGGCGACTGTTGGTAAACAAGGGACTTGATCATACCATTTAATTGTAGTTTAATTGGTGGGATTGATTAGATATAAATGAATTTAATTTAATTAAAGGGTAAGTCATTGCACCACAGCTCGGCCTCGTAGTATGCTCCACCTGCGCTATGTGGGAAATCACGGACACTTCCTGTGTCCCTGACGACCACGTGTGCAGGAAGTGTATCCTGCTGCAGCTACAGGCAGACCGCATTGCGGCACTGGAGCTGCGAATGGATACATACTGGGGCATTTGCGATGCTGAGGACGTCGTGGATATCAAGTTTAATCAGTTGGTCACACCGCAGGTAAAGTTTTCACAGGCAGAAAGTGAATGGGTGACCACTATGCAGAGTAATAGGCGCAGGCAGGTAGTGCAGGAGTCCCCTGTGGTCATCCTCCTCGCAAACAGTTATAGCGTTTTGGATATTGGTGAGGGAGATGGCTTATCAGAGGAAGGCAGCAGCAGCCAAATTCCTGGCAGCAGGGTTGGTTCTGCTGCACAGGACGGGAGGAAAAATAGGGGTAGAACTATTGTAATAGGGGATTCTATTGTAAGGGGAATAGATAGGCATTTCTGCAGCCGCAAGCAAGACTCCAGGATGGTGTGTTTTCTCCCTGGTGCAAGGGTCAAGGATGTCTCGGAGCAGCTGCAGAATATTTTGGAAGGGCAGTCTGAACAGCCAGTTGATTTGGTGCATATAGGTAGCAACGATACAAGTAAAAAACGGGATCAGGCCCTAAAAGCTGAACATAGGGAGTTAGGTGGCAAATAAAAAAATAGGACCTCAAAGGTAGTAATTTCAGGATTACCAGTGCCACGCGCTAGTCAGAGTAGAAATAGAAGGACATTTCATATGAATACAAGGCTAGAGGAATGGTGAAACGGGCGGGATTCAAATTCCTGGGACATTGGAACTGGTTCTGCGGAAGGTGGGACAAGTACAAAACGGATGGTTTGCACCTTGGCAGGACTGGGACAGATGTCCTAGGGGGAGTGTTTGTTAATGCTCTGGGGGAGGGTTTATACTGAAATGGCAGGGGGTTGGAAAGCTGAGCAGGGAGACAGAGGAAAAGGAAACAATGATAGAAGCAAAATTCAGGAAGGAGAAAAACACAGGACGCAGTCAGAGAAATCAAGGGTTTAAATCAAACATGGACACTTTAAATATTAATTCTAAAATGTCTAAGAGCGTTAAAAAACAAGCCTGAAGGCTTTGTGTCTTCATGCGAGGAGCATTCGTAATAAGGTGGATGAATTAGCTGCACAAAAGAGGTAAACGAATATGATATGATTGGGATTACGGAAATATAGACCCCGGGTGACCAAGGCTGGGAACTCAACATCCAGTGGTATTCAATATTCATAAATATAGGCAAAAAGAGAAAGGAGGTGGCGTAGCATTGCTGGTTAAAGATGGGATTAACACAATTGTAAGGAAGGATATTAGCTCTGATGATGTGGAATCTGTATGAATACAACTGAGAAATACAAAGGGGCAGAACACGTTAGTGGGAGTGATATATAGACACCCAAACAGTAATGCAGAGGTTGAGGATGGCGCTTAAAGTGAAATTAGAGAAGCATGTAATAATGGCACCACAGTTATCATGGGTGACTTAAATCTACGAATAGATTGGGCTAGCCAAATTACTAACAATACTGTGGAGGAGGAATTCCTGGAGTGTATACGGGATGGTTTCGTGGACCAATATGTCAAGGAACCAACTAGAGATCAGGACATCTTAGACTGGTTATAATGTAACGAGAAATGAATAATTAGCAATCTTGTTGTGCGAGGCCCCTTGGGTCGGAGCGATCACAATATGATATAATTCTTCATTAAGATGGGGAGTGAAGTATTTGAAACAGAGATTAGGGGCCTGAATTTAAATAAAGTTAACTACGATGGTATGTGGTGCGAGTTGGGTAGGATTGAATAGGGAATGTCACTCAAATCGTTGACGGTGGATAGGCAATGGCAAACATTCAAAGATCGCATGGATGAACTACTGAATTTGTTCATCCCAGTTTGGCATAAACATAAAACAAAACAGGCGACTCAACCGTGGCTGACAAGGGAAATTAGGGATAGCATAAGGTCCAAGGAGAGGACATATAATTTGGCCAGAAAAAGCAGTAAACCTGAGGATTGGGAGCATTTTAGGATTCAGCAAAGGCGGACAAAGGGATTAATTAAGAGGGGGAAAATAGAGTATGAGAGTAAGCTTTCAGGGAGCATAAAAACTGACTGTAAAAGCTTTTATAGATATGTGAAGAGAAAAAGATTGGTGAAGTCAAGCATAGGTCCCTTGCACTCAGTATCAGGGGAATTTATAATGGGGAAAATAGAAATGGCAGACCAATTAAATACATAAATAAATGAATACCTCTTAATGTCTCTTTAATTCTTTTGCTCTATCGCAGCCCTGCCTTCGATCTATTTCATTTCCGTTCCAGTTTAGAAAAAGGGTTCACCCGAAACGTCGACTCGAATTTCTCTCCACAGATGTTGCCTGGCCTGCTTAGTTTTCCCAGCATTTCCTGTTGTTAATTTGGATTGCCAACATCTGCAGTATTTTGCGGTCGTAACAATGAAATACATACTTTGTACCTGTCTTCACACAGGAGGACACAAATAACCTCCCAGAGATGTTGGGGAACATAGGGTCTAATGAGAGGTAGGAACTGATAGAAATCAGTATTTGTAGGGAAGCGGTGTTAGGGAAATTGACGGGAGTGAAGGCCGATAAATTCCCAGGCCCTGATACTCTACATCCTAGGCTACTTAAGGATGTGGCCCTAGAAATAATAGATGCATTGGTGGTCATCTACCAAAATTCGATATGTTCTGGAAGAGCACCCATGGATTGGAAGGTAGCTAATTTTATCCCACTATTCAAAAAAGGTGATAGGAGAGGAAACGGGGTAACATATATCGGTAAGCCTGACATCGGTAGTGGGAAAAATGCTAGAGTCCTCTATAAAGATGTAATAGCAGAGCACTTGTCCAACAGTGACAGTATCGGACAATGTCAACATGGATTTACAAAAGGTAAATCGTGCTTGAATAATCAACTGGGATTTTTGAATATGTAACTGGTAAAATAAATAAGGGAGAACCAGTGGATGTGGTGCATTTCGACTTTCAGAAGGCATTTGATAAGGTCCCGCATAAGAGATTAGCGCGTAAAGTTAATGCAAATGGTATTGGGGGCAAGCGATTGACTTGGATAGAGAACTGGTTAACAGTCAGAAAGCAAAGAGTTGGAATAAACGAGTCTTTTTCTGAGTGGCAAACAGTAACTAGTGGGGTACCGCAGGCATCAGTCCTAGGTCCCCAGCTATTCACAATGTATATGAATGATCTAGACGAGGAAACTAGATGTAATATCTCCAAATTTGCAGATGAAACAAAGCTGGGTGGGCGTGTGTGCTGTGAGGAGGATGCCGACGAACTCCAGTATTATTTGGACAGTTTGGGTGATTGGGCAGAAGCATGGCAGATGCAATATAATGTGGATAAATGCGAGGTTATCCACTTTGGTGTCAAAAAGAGGAATGCAGATTATTATGTGAGTGACAATAGATTGGGAGAAGGGGAAGTGCAACGAAGCCTGTGTGTCCTTGTGCACCAGTCGTTGAAGGTAGGCATGCAGGTGCAGCAGGCGTTTAAGAATGCAAATGGTATGTTAGCCTTCGTAGCAAGAGGGTTTGAGTATAGGAACAAGGACGTCTTGCTGCAGTTGTACAGGGCCATGGTGAGACCTCATCTGGAGTATTGTGTGCAGTTTTGGTCGCCTTATCTGAGGAAGGCTATTCTTGCCATGGAGGGAGTGCAGCGAAGATTCACCACGCTGATAGCTTGGATGGCAGGAATGAAGTATGAGGAGAGATTGGGTCGATTGGGCTTAAACTCGCTGGAGTTCAGAAGAATGAGAGGGGATCTCATCGAAAATTATAAAATTCAAGCAGAACTAGTCAGACTAGATGCTGGAAGGATTATCCCGATGGCCGAGGAGTCGAGAACCAGAGGTCACAGTCTAAGGATAAGTGGTAAGCCATTTAGGGCAGAGATGAGGAGTAATTTCTTCACCCAGAGATTGGTGAACCTGTGGAATTCTGTACCGCAGGAAGCAGGAGAGACCACTTCATTAAATATATTCAAAAGGGAGTTAGATATATTTCTAAGGCTAAAGGGATCAAGGGATATGGAGAGAAAGCCGGGACAGGGTACTGAATTTGTATGATCAGAAATGAACTCATTGAATGGTGGAGCAGGCTCGTTGGGCCGAATGGCCGACTCGTTGTCCTATCTTCTATGTTTCTATGTTTCTACGTGTAGTGAATTGAATTAGCTGATGATTGGCTTCTCTGATGGTGGGAACCTTGGGCGCAGGCCGAGATGGAGCATGAACTCGGCACTTCTGGCTGAAGGTTGTTGCAAACGCTTCAACTTAACATGGAGTTTGCTATTATTCAGGATGAAGACGTTTATTAACCTGGCATTTTTTATGACTACATTTGTTGCTCATTGCTTTGTACTCGCTCTCTGTCTCACTCTCTTTCACGTCACGTTGTGTATACTAACTCTTTGCCTTTTATCCTGGGCTGTTTATTTATAACACTTTCTCTGCAACTCTGTGCTTGTCCAACTGTGACTGCCTCACTTTTCTATCGTTTCGTCTTCATGGCTCCCTCTGTTTCTCCATATCTCCCCATCTATCTCTCTCCCTCTCCCTCCATCTCTGTCTCTCTCCCTCGCTCTCTTCCCTCTGTCTCTCCTCCCTCTCTCTCACATTCTCTTTCACTATTGCTGTCTGTCTATCCCTCTCTATCTCTCCCTCACTTTGCCCCGTCTCTCTTATTCTCTATGTCTCTGTCTCTCCTCTATCGCTCGCTCTGTGTGTCTCTCTCTGTCTCTCTCTCTCCTCCCCATCTCTATCTCCCCCTCTTTCCTCTCTCTTGCTCTCATTCTCTCTCTATCTCTCACTGTCTATCCCTCTCTCTCTATCTCTCTGTTTCTCTGTCTCTCTCCTCCGCCGCTCTCTCTCTCTGTCTCTATCACTTTCTCTCTTATCCACCTCTCTCTCTCTCTCTCTGTATCTGTCAGTGACTGTCTCTCTCTATCATCCTCTCTCTCTCTGTATCTTCCTGTCTAGCCCTCTCTCTCTGTCTCTATGTTTCTCTCTCTCTATCCCCCTCTCTCTCTGTCACTGTCTATCCCTTTCTGTCTGTCTCTATGTCTCTCTCTCTCTCTCTCCCTCTGCCTCTCTGTCTCTGTCAATCTCTCTCTCTGTATCTCACTGGCTGCTTCGCTTTTCCATTCTCGAATTACCTGAAGAGCAATCACCTGATGGATGAGTGTTGTGAGGACCTTGTTTCTGCTCTCTGTGTGAAGAACACGCTGAAAGTCCTGGAACTCTCCTGTAAAGGATTCTCATAAAAATCTCTCGAGCACTTCCACCAACTCGTTCTGAAATGTGCCCGTCTGGAGGAGATTATGTATGAGTTTTAAAGTTTCTGCTTTATATTTCATTTGACATCTGCAGATAATTATCAAATAAAATCTGTAACAAATCTTGTCTTTATTAACACGCCATGGATATGTTGCAAATATAACTGAGCGCACATTCTCATTCCCTTTAAGGAAACCAAGGGATATGGGGATAGTGCAGGAACGGGGAGATAAGCTAGAAGAGCAGCTATGATCTTATTGAATGGTGGAGCAGGTTCGAAGGGCCAAATGGCCGACTCCAGGTCCTATTTCTTAAGTTCTTATGTTGTTATGTTCTTATGATAGCCTGTGATTTTTGGGATATTTACCTGTGGTTTTACCTTTGTTGATTTCATGACATTCACTTATGTTGTGATGCAAATCACAATCTCCGAAGTTCCTTATTTTTGAAACTCGCCCTTTTCCCCGCTCTTCCCTTTCCAGGTTAGAGTGATAGAGTGAAAATAGGGAGATAGGGGCAGATGTTTAGGGAAATACAGGAATAAAGACAAAGCGACAGAGACATAGAAAGATAGAAAGAGAAAAAGATAGAAATAGAAATAGAGGCAGATCGGAAGAAAGATAGAGAGAGAAATGCAAAGCAAAGCAGAAAGATAGAGATAGGGACAGAAACAGAAAGCCATACAGCTAGAAATTGAAGGAGGAAGAGAAAGAGATTCGGAAATGAGATATATAGATGGGAAACAGTAGAGAAAGAGGGAGATAGAAAAATAGAGACAATGACAGAGAAAGTGATAGACACCAAGATACATAAATAGCGATAAAGAGAGAATAATAGATATATAGAATGAGAGAGAGAAATGGAGAGATGGAAGGAACATAAATAGGTAGAAAACAGTGATAGAGACAGAGACAGAGGCTGAGACACACATACACAGGTTCAGAGATAGGGAGAGTGGAAGAGGCAGAGATACACTTACACAGAAATAGAGACGGGGCAGAGGCAGAGGTATATATACAGAGAGATAGTGACAGAGGCAGAGATCTAAATACAGAGAGATAGATACAGAGACAGGCAGAGGTAAATATACACAGAGATAGAGACAGAGAGAGAGGCAGAGTTAAATATACACCGTGATAGAGACAGCGACAGAGACAGAGGTAAGTAAACACATAGATAGAGACAGAGGCAGAAGTATAAATACAGAGAGATAGAGACAGAGACAGAGGCAGATGTAAATATACACAGAGATGGAGACAGAAACAAAGGTATAAATACAGAGAGATAGAGACAGAGACAGTGGCAGAGGCAAATATACACAGAAATAGAGTCAGAGAAAGAGGCAGAGGTAAATATACACAGAGATAGTGACAGAGGCAGAGATCGAAATACAGAGATAAAGAGAGAGAGAGAGGCAGCGGTAAACATACACATATATAGAGACAGAGACAGAGGCGGAGATAAATATACACAGAGATAGAGAAAGAGGCACAGGCAGAGGTAAATATACACAGAGATAGAGTCAGAGAAAGAGGAATAGGTAAATATACACATAGATAATGACAGAGGCAGAGGTCTAAATATAGAGAGATAGAGACAGAAACAGAAGCAGAGGTCTAAATACAGAGAAATAGAGACAGAGACAGAGGCAGAGGTAAATATACACAGAGATAAAGAGAGAGACACAGAGGTATAAATACAGAGAGATAGAGACAGTGACAGTGGCAGAGATAAATATACACATATATAGAGACAGAGACAGAGGCAGAGGTAAATATACACAGAGATAGAGTCAGAGAAAGAGGAATAGGTAAACATACACATAGATAATGACAGAGGCAGAGGTCTAAATATAGAGAGATAGAGACAGAAACAGAAGCAGAGGTCTAAATACAGAGAAGTAGAGACAGAGACAGAGGCAGAGGTAAATATACACAGAGATAGAGAACGAGGCAGAGGCAGAGGCAAATATACACAGAGATAGAGACAGAGAAAGAGGCAGAGGTATATATACACTGAGATAGAGAGAGAGAGAGAGTCAGAGGTAAATATATACAGAGATACTGAAAGAGGCAGAGGTCTAAGTACAGAGATATAGAGGCAGAGGTAAATATACACAGATTTAGAGACAGAGACAGAGACTGAGTTATATATGCACAAAGATAGAGACTGAGGCAGATGTATAAATACCGAGAGATAGAGACAGAGACAGAGGCAGAGGTAAATATACACAGAGATAGAGACAGAGGCAGAGGTATAAATACAGAGAGCTAGAAACAGAGACAGAGGCAGAGTTAATATACACAGATATAGCGACAGAGGCAGTGGTCTAAATACAGAGATATAGAGACCGAGACAGAGGCAGAGTTAAATATGCACAGATACAGATACAGAGGCAGAGGCAAATATTCACATAGATAGAGACAGGGAAAGAGGGAGAGTTATATGTACACAGAGATAGAGAGAGACTGATTCAGATGTAAATATACACAGAGATACCGACAGAGGTAGAGGTCTAAATACAGCGATATAGACAGAGGCAGAGCTAAATATACACAGATATATAGACAGAGACAGAGGCAGAGGTAAATATACACTGAGATAGTGAAAGAGGCAGATATCTAAATACAGAGAGATAGAGGCAGAGACAGAGGCAGAGGTAAATATATACAGTGATAGAAACAGAGGCAGAGGTATAAATACACAGAGATAGAGACAGAGATAGAGGCAGAGGTATATATACACTGAGACAGAGTCAGAGGCAGCGGTATATATACAGAGAGTTACAGACATAGCCAGAGGTATAAATACAGAGAGATAGAGACAGAGAGAGTGACAGATGTATATAGAAACATAGAAAGATAGAAGGTAGGAGCAGGAGTAGGCCATTCGGCCCCTCGCACCTCCTCCACCATTCAAGGAGATCATCTGCGCCTCCTCTTTTGGCGCAGAAGCCCTCTTTCGGCGGTACCTGGGCGCAAAGCTGGCGAGGCCTTACTGAATTTCTAGGCCTATATCTTTCAATTAGTTTCCTGTTTCTGGCTCCTCTCTGCACTTTGAATATTGTCGCCTATATTATCGCTGTCGAATGTTCAGTTTGGTTTAATGTCGCCTTCATATTTGATCGCTTTGTAGCAATTTGCTGTCAGAAGCTGCAATCAAAGTATTGCACCGAGAAAACAGCGACCGTGGTTATCGCCACCATTTGTGTGGTGAGCTGTGTGAGGAGTGTTCCCTTTTACTTTATAGTGGAACCTTCCTTTATCATTGACAACGACAGCTGATTATTTGACTTCCCCCTTGTGGAAGGCATTCGAGTGGATCGGCAGTCTCATCACCCCTTTATTACCAATACTTTTAATTCTGTTGTTCAATTCTCTGACCATCAGACATATTACAGCGGCAAATTGAGCCCGCAGGGGACTCCAGAACAACAGTGAGAATCAGAATAATGCAGAGATGAAGAATCGGAGAAAATCCATGATCTTGCTTTTCACTATTGCTGCCAATTTCCTACTGTTGTGGATGACGTATGTTGTTCATTCGGTGAACTGGCCAGTGATAAACTATTACGCAGACCTATATCTCAGTAATCCGATATATATCACTCAGCAACTTGGGTTTATGCTGCATCTGCTCAGTTCCTGCAAAAACACTTGTATCTATGGACTGACACAGAGGAAATTCAGAGAGGAGCTGAAGAAAGGGGTGAAATATTTGTTTACACTAAATGGGAAGTTATAAGAAAAAAATAACTTGCATTTCTATCACGCCTTTCACCAGCTCAGGACGTCCCAAAGCACTTTACAGCCAATGAAGAAATTTTTGAAATGTAGTCACTGTTGAATTGTAGGCATCACGGCATCCAAACTGCGCACAGCAAGCTCCCACAAACAGCAAGATTATAATGACAACATAATCAGATTTTTAGGGATATTGTTCGAGGATAAATATGGTGAGGACACCGAGGAGAACTCCCCTGCTCTTCTTCGAAACGTTGTCAGTGGAATCTGTGGCGTCCAGCTGAGAGGGCAGACCTGGCCTCGGTTTAATGTTTCATCCAAAAGGCGGCACCTCCGACAGTTCCGCACTCCGTACTATCCTGGAGTGTAACCTAGATTGTTATGCTCAAGTCTCTTGTAATGGAATTGTGAACCCACATCCTTCTGAGTCGAGAAGCGAGAGTGCTGCCCACTGAGTCCCATCTAATCGGTCAACAAGCAGTGACTGAAATCGAACTGGCGCAGCATGTATAGCGTTACACATCACTCTGTAGGCAGTTGAAGGGAAATAGGAGATTATGTATCTTTGTCCAGATGTTATTATAATTATGTCAAATGGCAACAATATTAAACATAAATTTAACTATCAGCTCAAAGTCTAGTTCCTGGCTCCCATATTGGTTGATATTTAACACGTGTCGCTCTTCTCAGCTTCAGCCCCCTTTTTTCAAAAGCGCTGTTATCATCTGTTACTCAAAAATCCACCCTCAGTCCCTCACATAGTCATAGATAGATAGCGTCATAGAGTTATACAGCAAAGAAAGAGACCCTTTGGGCCATCGTGTCTGCGCCGGCCACCAAGCCCTATCTATTCTTCTCCCATTTTCCAGCACTTCGACCGTATCCTGGTAGGCTATGGCGTTTCAAGTGCTCATCCAAATTATTCTTGAATATTATGAGTGTCCCTGCCTCTACCAACCTTTCAGGCAGTGAGTTCCAGATTCCAACCACCCTCTGGGTGAAAACGACTTTCCTAAAATCCCCTCTACACCTCCTGCCCCTTAACTTGATGCAATGCAGCCTGGTTATTGACCACTCTACCAAGGGGGAAAGTTCATTTCTATTTAAGTTTTCTATGCCCCTCTTAATTTTGTACACCTCAATCAGGTCCGCCTCAGCCTTCCCTGCTCTAAGGAACACAACCACAGCCTCTCCAGTCTCTCTTCATAGCTGAAACGCTCCAGCGGAGGTAACATCTGGTGAATCTGATCTGCACCCTCACAAATGCAATCACATCTTTCCTATAGTGTGGCAACCAGAACTGCGCACAGTATTCCAGCTGTGGCCGAACTAGCGTTTTATACAGTTCCAGCATAACCTCCCTGCTTTTATATTCCATGCCTCGGCTAATGAAGGCAAGTATCCCATGTGACTTTTTAACCATCTTATCTACCTGTCCTGCACCTTCAGGGATCTATCTGCATGCACACCAGGCTCTCTCTGATCCTCTGTCCTTCCTAGGATCCTGCCATTCATTGTGTATTCCTTTGCCTTGTTAGTCCTCCCAAAATGACTCACCTCCCACTTTTCAGGGTTAAATTCCATTTGCCACTGTTCTGCCCATCTGACCAACCCGTCTGTATCATCCTGTATTGTGAGGCTTCCCTCCTCGCTATTTACCACTCCACCAAATTGTCGTATCATCTGCGAAATTACTGATCATATATTCTACATTCATATCTAAATCATTATTGTTCACGACAAGCAGTAAAGAACCCAGCAACGATTCCTGATTACACCACTGGACACAGGCTTCCAGTCACATAAACAACCTTCTGCCTCCTGCCACGAAGCCAATTTTGGATCCAATGTTTCGAATTGTCCTGGATCCCATGGGCTCTTAACTTCTTCACCAGTCTCCCATGCAGGACTTTGTCAAAAGCCTTACTGAATCCAGGTAGACTACATGAACTGCACTACCCTCATTCGCACACCTAGTCAACCCTTGAAAAATTCAATCAAATTAGTTAGACATGACCTCCCCCTGACAAAGCAATGCTGACTCTCATTGATTAATCTTTGCCTCTCCAGGTGGAGACTAATTCTGTTCCTCACAATTTAATCCAATAAATTCCCTACCATTGATGTTAGGCTCACTGGCCTGTAATTCCCTGGTTTATCCCTACTACCCTTCTTGAATAATGGTAGTACGTTAGCTGTTCTCCAGTCGGCTGGCACCTCCCCTGAGGTCAGAGAGGTTCTGAAAAGTTGTGTCAGAGCACCTGCAATCTCCTCTCTTGCCTCACACAGCAGCCTTGGATACATCTCGTCTGGGCCTAGGGATTATCCACTTTAAGCTCTTTGAAACTGCTCGTACCACCTCCCTCTCAATGCTAATTTGTTCAAGTATATCACAACCCCCCTGCCTGATTACCATTCCTACCTCGTCCTTCACCATAGTGAAAACAGATGCAAAATATTAATTTAAAACCAGACCCACATCTTCCGGCTCTGCTCACAGTTTGCCACATTGGTCCCTAATGTAACTTACTCTTTGCCTGGTTATCCTCTAGCCCTTAATATACTCATAAAACACCTTGAGGTTTTCCTATATTTTGCCCACCAGTGTTTTTTCTTGCCACCTTTTCGCTCTCTTATTTCTTTTTTAAGTAACCCCTTTCTGCAGTATCCTTCCTGTTTCTGGTCTTTGCCTGCTAAATCACTTTCAATTAGAAGGCTGTGATAGAAAGCCTTGCATTTCTACAGCGCCTTTCACGACCTCAGGACGTCCCAAAGTGCTTTACAGCAAATGAATACCTGTTGAACTGTTTTGCCTCTGTGACAGTTAGATTGATCAGGAGGAGGACAAGTAGGAGTTAGCCCTCGTGTTGGTTCACTGACCACCTGCCACAGGCCCGGACTGGCAGCCTTGTCCTTCAGGACTAGGCATGCTCAGTCAGTAGTGCTGCTACCGAGCCACTCTTGGTGATAGACATTGGGGTCCCCACACAGAGTACATTCTGTGCCCTTGCTGCCTTCAGTGTTTCTTCCCAGTGGTGTTCAACATGGAGGATTAAGGATTCATCCGCTGAGGGAGGGTGTTAGGTTGTAGTCAGCAGGAAGTGTCCTTGCCCATTTTTGACCGGATGCATTCCGACTTCATGAGGTCCAGAGTCAATGTTGAGGACTCCCAGTGCTTCTCCCTCCCGACTGTAAACACTGTGCCGCCTGGTTGATCTGTGCTGCTGGTGGGACTGTATACCCACATCCTGTTCCTCTGTAACAGGCTTGAAGGTCTGACATGTGTCTACATATTCCTTTTAAACAGTCTTGAGTGGTCTAACTTGTTTCCTCCTGTTCCTATGCAAGATTTTCGAGGGTCTGATTGGCCTTGACCTGTCCTGTGTAAAAGGCTAGGCGGGCTTACTGGCCTCCTTCTGCTCTTGTGTAACAGGCTTGATGGCAATGTCCTCCTCTAGTTCGTTTATAACAGACTCCAGGGGCTCAATGGTCTCCTCCTATTGCTGTGTAACCGGCTCAAGTGGCTGAGCAGCCTCCTCTTGTTCCTGTGTGTCAGGCTCAAGAGGCTGAAGGTCCTCCTCCTGTTCCTCAGTAACAGGATCAAGGGGCTGAATTGCCGCCTTCTGATCCACACAAAGAGGCTTGATGTTCTAAATCGGGTGTGTCTCTGGATTACTGGTTCAGTAACTCCACAGGAAAAGTGATCAAATCGAGGCTAACTAAGTAAGTCAAGGATAGCATTACATTGAAAGAAGAAGCTTATAATGTTGCAAAGAATAATATTAAACCTGAGGATTGGGAGAGTTTCAGAAACCAGCAAAGGTTGAACTAAAATTGTTCAAAAGGGAAAAAATAGGTTATGAAAGATACCTAACAAGAAATATAAAAGCCAATTGTAAGAGATTCTCCAAGTATGTAAAAAGCAAAAGAGTAGCAAAAGTAAACGTTGGTCCCATAGAGGCTGAGGCAGGAGAAATTATTCTGGGGAATTAGGAAATGGCAGGCAAATTAATGAAATATTTTGTATCAGTCTTCACTGTAGAATACACAAAATGTATACCAAAAATGGTGGGGAACCAAGAGTCTAATCAGGTTGAGGGACTTAACATAATTATTATACGTAGAGAAAAAGTACTAGAGAAACTAATGGGACGAAAAGCCGACAAATTCCCTGGACCTGACGGGCTACATGCTAAGGTTTTAAAAGAGGTGGCTGAAGAGATAGTGGATGCATTCGTTTTGATCTTCCAAAACTGATATCAGTCATAAGGAAAATGCCGGAATCCATTGGTAAGGAAGTGCAATCAAGTTACTTAGAAAATCATAACATGAGTGGCAGAGTCAACATAGTTTTATGAAAGTCTAATCATGTTTGACAAATTTATTGGCGTTTTTTGAGGATGTAACTAGCAGGGTAGATAAAGGGGAACCAGTGGATGTAGTATATTTGGATTTCCAAAAGGCATTCGATAAGTTGCCACATAAAAGCTTATTACACAAGGTTAGGGCTCATGGGTTTGGGGGTAATATACTAGCATGGATCGTGGATTGGTTAATGGAAATAAAATAGAGAGTAGAAAGAAACTGATCGTTTTCAGGTTGGCAGGCTGTAACTAGTGGGGTGCCACAAGGGTCATTGGTGGGGCCTCAGCTATTTATAGTTAATATTAATGACCTTGATGAAGGGGCCGAGTGTAAATTATCCAAGTTTGCTGATGACACAAAGCCAGGTGGACAGTAAGCTGAGAGGAGAACACAAAGTGTTTGCAAAGGGATATAGATATACTAAGTGAGTGGTCAGTAAGGTGGCAGAATAAATATAATGTAGGGAAATGTGTGGTTATTCACTTTGTGGGAAGAATAGAAAAAGATATTGGCCCAGAAATTCGGGTCTCCATGGGTGAGTACGCACGGGGTACTCACCCGTACGCCCAACAGAAGTGCTGGTTTTGTGCATGCACTGTGCATGCGTGGGAAACCAGCACTTCCGTTCCCCTGAAAGGAGGGGTTACGAGGTGGAACACGTGTGCAGTAGAGGCTGTGCGTGCGCATCGAACTCTGGTTTCTTTTACAGATTTTCCCGGGAGGGTGAGTCTCCAGAAGTTAGACATTTAAAAAGCAGGCATAAAGCCTGCTTTTTACAAGGTAAGTGGTGAATTAATTAATATTAAAATTAAAATATTTTTTTCCACAGGTTTATTATTTTTAAATACTTTAAAGCAAGGTTAGTTTATTTTTAGCCCCGTCAGAAAATAAAATTATTTTTTCAAAAATTTAAATTATTGTTTAGAATAGTTATTTCATGTAACTTATAGTTTATTTTAAAAATCTGATGTTATTTTTAAATTTATTTGAAGCTTTAGTGCTGTTTTGGGGCTGTAGCATTTATAAGTCTTGACAGCACTTCCTGTCAGACTTATGAATGGAGCATTCCCTGATTCGATTGGCTCCCCATGGCCCACGTGATCCAAGGGGACGCATGGAACTAACTGCGCCCCTGGGATACACAAGCACTGTGTGCAGGCAGCTGGAGCAGGCCCCGGATTGGAATTCCACGGGGGTCCACAGCTCAATGGCCGGCGCACAAGGTAAGTGCAGATCGGGGGCTTGCAGCCGCGGGAAGCCCTCGACCCGAATTTCTGGTCCAATAATTTTTAATTGGTGAGAAACTTTCAAATGTTGGTGTTCAGAGAGATTTGCATGTCCTCGGGAAAGAAACACAGAAAGCTAGCATGCCGGTACAGCAAGCAATACGGAAGGCAACTGGAATGCTGGCCTTCATTGCAAAGGAGTTGAAATAAAAGAATACGGAAGTCTTATTACAATTGAACAGGGCCTTGGTGAGACGACACCTATCGCACTGTGCACAGTTTTGGTCTCCTTATCTAAGGAAGGGTATACCTGCCTTGGAGGCGGTGCAACGAAGGTTCCCTAGATTGATTCCAGGGATGAGCGGGCTTTCCTATGATGAGAGATTGTGTGGAAACGGCCTATACCCTCTGGAGTTTAGAAGAATTAAGGTGATCTCATTGAAACAAAGAAAATTCTGAAGGGTGTTGAAAAAGTAGATGATGAGAGGTTGTTTCCCCTGGCTGGATTGTGTAGAATTAGGGGGAATAGTCTCAGGATAATGGGTAGATCATTTAAGTCTGAGATGAGGAAGAATTTCTTCACTCAGAGGGTTGTGAATCTTTGGAACTCTCTGTCCCATAGGGCTGTGAGTGCTGTGTTTTGAGTATGCTCAAGGAAGTGATACATACATTTTTGGACTCAAGTGGAATCAAGGGATATGGAGATGGGGTGAGTAAGTGGAGTTGCGGTTGATGATCAGCCGTGATCTTAACGAATGGTGAAGCTGGCTCGAGGATCCGTGTGGCCTCCTCCTTCTCTTATTTCTTATGTTCTTATGTTCTTATAACCACTATACAACTATGATTGGCCTCCAGCTGTGTAATGTGCTTACAGGGCTGAATGGCCTCCTCCTGCTCCTTTTCAGTAAGCTTGAGGGACAGAATTGGATCCTTTTGATCCTTTGTAACAGGCTCGAATGGCTGAATAGCCTCCTCTTTTTCCTGCATAAAGGGCTAGATGGGCTGAATGGCCTCCCCCTTTTCCTGTGTAATGGACTCAAGGGGCTGATTGGCCTGCTGCATTTCCTGTGTAACAGGATCGAGGGGCTGTATGGCCTCTTCCTGTTCGTGTATAACAGATTCAAAGGGCTTAGTGGCCTCCTCCTGTTCCTGTATAACAGATTCGAGGGGTTGAATGTCCTCCCCCTGTTCCTGTGTAACAGGCTCTAGGGTGTGAATGGCCTCCACCTCTTCCTGTATAATAGGCTAGAGGGGCTGAATGTTCTCCTACTCTTCCTGCATTACACTCGAGGTGCTGAATAGTCGCCTCCTGTATCTTCGTAACAGGTTCGTGGGGCTGAATGGCCTCCTCCTGCTAATGTATAACAGTCTTGAGGAGCTGAAGGGGCTCCTCCTATGCCTGTATAACAGGCTCGAGTGGCTGAATGGCCCCTTCCTGTTCCTGTGTAACAGACTCGAGGTGTGACTGGTCTCCTCCTGTTTCTGTATAACAGACTGGAGGGGCTGAATGGCGTCCTCCTGATTATGTATAACAAGCTTGAGGGGCGGAATGGCGTACTCCTGTTAACATGGAAACATAGAAAATAGGAGCAGGAGTAGGTCATTCGTCCCCTCGAGCCTGTTCCACCATTTAATGAGATCGTGGCTGATCATCCAAATACATTACCCTGTCCCTGCTTTCTCCCCATATCCCTTGATCCCTTTAGCCTTAAGTAAAATATCCCTCTCCTTCTTGAATATATTTAATAAGTTGGCCTCAACTGACGACTGTGGTAGAGAATTCCACAGGTTCGCCACTCTCTGGGTGAAAAAATTCCTCCTCATCTCAGTCTTAAATGGCTTACCCCTTATCCTTAGACTGTGACCCATACTTCTGGACTTCCCTGCCATCGGGAACATCCTTCCTGCATCTAGTCTGTCTAGTCCTGTTAGAATATTATAAGTTTCAATGAGATCCCCTCTCATTCTTGTAAATTCTAGCGAATATAAGCCTAATCGATTCAATCTCTCTTCATGTCATTCCTGCCATCCCAGGTATCAGTCTGGTGAACAGGCTGTCTAACAGTCTCGAGAATGGGCCTCATTCTGATCCTGTGCAATAAGCTCGAAGGACTGAATGGGTTCCTTCTGTTCCTGTGTAGCAGGCTTGAAGGGCTGAATAGCCTCCTCTTTTCCCCGTGTAACTGGTTCGAGGGGCTGAATGGAGTACTACTATTATTGTACAGATTTTCTATAGCTGAACGCCTTCCTCCTGTCCAATATTACAGGCTTGTGTGACTGAATGGGCCTCATTCTGATCCTGTGCAATAGGCTCGAAGGGCTGAATGGCCTCCTCCTGTTCCTTTGTAAAAGTGCCATGGGACTGAAAGGCCCCCTCCTGTTCCTTATGTAACAGGCTCGAGGGGTTGCATTAAATCCTCCTGTTCCTGTGTAACAGACTCAGTGTTTGAGAGGACTCAGAGGGAAAGTGGGGTGGGACTGGAGACACTTGGGTAACAGGAAGTGCAGGGGCAGCAGTTACCCTTCACTGAATTACCGATTTACTGCAAAATGCACCGTCAGTGGAGGAAAAACCGAACACTGACCCAAAATCCAACACTGGTGGGATTCGAACCAACGACCTTTGAATGCGTTAATTTACTATACAACTGGAAGGCCAATGCGCTATCCATTGCCCCACGGAGCGAAATGCATGCAGCCCTATTACAAAGACAAAATAGTGTTGATGCTGGAAACCTGAAATATAAACAAATAAAATGTTGCAAACACTCTGCATGACAGCCAGCAATCCATGTCTGTTTAAAAGCGATCTACTTTCAGTCCTGGATCATTCTATGTCTGTTTAAAAGGGATGTGCTGTCAGTCCCGGATCATTGTGTGTATGTGTAAAAGAGATGTGCTGTCAGTCCCGGATCATTGTGTGTATGTGTAAAGAGATGTGCTCTCAGTCCCGGATCATTATGTGTCTGTTTAAAAAGTGTATTCTGTCAGTTCCGGATCATTCTGTGTCTGTTTAAAAGGGATGAACTGTCAGCCCTGGTTCATTCTGTGTCTGTTTAAAAGGGCTGTACTGTCAGCCCTGGTTCATCCTGTCTCTGTTTAAAAGGGAGGTGCTGTCAGCCCCGGATCATTCTGTGTCGGTTTAAAACGGATGTGCTGTCAGCCCTGGATCATTCTGTGTCTTTTTAAAAAGAATGTGCTGTCAGTCCCGGATCATGTTGCGTCTGTTTACAATAGAGTCAAAGCGTTACACAGCACAGAAAGAGGCCCTTCGGCCCATCGTTTCTGCGCCAGACATCAAACCCTGTCTATTCTAATCCCATTTTCCAGCACATGGTCCGTAGCCTTGTATGCTATGGCGTTTCATTTGTTCATCTAAATGCTTCTTGAATGTTGTGAGGATTCCTGCCTCTGCAACCCTTTCAGGCAGTGAGCTCCAGATTCCAAACACCCTGTGGGTGAAAAAGCTTTCCTTGAACCCCCTCTAAACCTCCTGCCCCTTACCTTGAAATTACGCTCCCTGTTTACTGAACCCTCTACTAAGGTGGACAGTTCCTTTCTATCTATCCTATCTATGCCCCTCATAATTTTGTACACCTCAATCAGGTCCACCCTGAGCCTTCTCTGCTCTAAGAAAGACAACCCTAACCTGTCCAATCTCTCTTCATAGATGACGTGCTCCATCCCACGTAACATTCCAGTGAATCTCCTCTGCACCCTCTCCAAAGCAATCACGTCCTTCCTATATCGTGGCGACCAGAACTGCATACACTATTGCAGCTGTGGCCCAACTAACGTTTTGTACAGCTCCATCATAACCTCCCTGCTCTTATATTCTATGCCTCGGCTAATGAATACAAGTATCCCATATGCCTTCTTACCCATCTTATCTACCTGTCCTGCTGCATTCAGGGATCTATGTACAAGCACACCAAAGTTCTTATGATCCTCTGTCCTTTCTAGGGCCCTACCATTCATTGTGTATTCCCTTGCGTTGTTAGTCCACCCAAAATGCAAGACCTCACACTTTTCATGGTTAATTTCCATTTGCCACTGTTCTGCCCACCTGACCAACCCATCTATATCGTCCTGTAGCCTGAGGCTTCCCTCCTCGCTATTTAGCACTCCACCAAATTTTGTGACATCTGCGAACTTACTGAACATACCTCCTACATACATATCTAAATCATTAATGTACACTACAAGCAGCAAGGTAACCAGCACCGATCCCTGCAGTACACCACTGGACACAGGCTTCCAGTCACAAAAGCAACAGGATATGTTGTCAGTCCCAGATCATTCTGTGTCTGTTGAAAAGGAATGTGCTGTCAGTCCTGGATCATTCTGTCTCTGTGTCTATTAAAAGGGATGTGCTGTTAGTCCAGGATCATTCTGCGTCTGTTTGAAAAGGGTGTGCTGTCAGTCCCGGATCATTCTGTGTCTCTTTACAGTGGTGTGCTGTCAGCCCCGGATCATTCTGTGTCTATTAAAAAGGGATGTGCTGTTAGTCCTGGATCAAGCTGTGTCTGTTTGAAAATGATGTGCTGTCAGTCCCGGATCATTCTGTGTCTGTTTAAAAGGGATGTTCTGTCAGTCCCGGATCATTCTGTGTCTGGTTGAAACGGAAGTGCTGTGAGTACCGGATCATTCTATGTCTTTTTAAACGGGTGTTACATAATATTCTAGAGTCTGCACCACAGAAACAGTACATTTGCCCTAACTGGTCTCCACACGTGGCTCCTCCTACTCTACTTCACCTCACCAAAAAGAAAGCTAGCATCAGTAATTGTAAACATTAAACTGTCCGATTGTTGTTATGAACCATCTGGTTCAATAATGTCCATTAGGGAAGGAAATCTGTTCTCCCTACCTGGTCTGGCCTATATGTGACTTCAGACCCACAGCAAAGTAGCTGACTCTTAGCTGCCATCCGAAATGGCCTAGCAAGACACTCAGTTGTAAAAAACGCAACGAAATAAAATAATAAAAATGAAACTGGACGGACCACCTGGCCTGATCCATATCAGCCTCCTCCTGAGGTCCCCACCATCCCAGAAGCCAGTCTTCAGCCAATTTGATTCACTCCATGTGATATCAAGGAACAGCTGAGCGTACTGGATACAGCAAAAGCTATGGTCCCTGACAACATCCCGGCTACCATGCTGAAGACTTGTGCTCCAGAACTAGCCATGCATTTAACCAACCTGTTCAATACAGCTACATTACTGGCATCTATCGAAAAATGTGGAAAATAGCAAGGTATGTACTGTCCACAAATAGCAGGACAAATCCAATCTGGCCAATTACCGCCCCATCAGTCTACTCTTCATCATCAGCAATGTGATGGAAGGTGTCATCGACAGTGCTGTAATGCTGCACTTACTCACCAGTAACTGCTCACTGATGCCCAGTTAGGGTTCTGCCAAACCACTCGGCTCCTAACTTCATTATAGCCTTGGTCCAAACATGGACAAAAGAGCTGAATTCCAGAGGAGAAGTGAGAGTGATTGCCCTTGAAATCCAGGCAGTATTTGACCGAGTGTGGCATCAAGGAGCCCTAGTAAAACTGAAGTCATTGGGAATCTTGGGGAAAACTCCCCAATGATTGGAGTCATACCAAGCACAAAGGAAGATGGTTGTGGTGAATGAAGGGCAATCATCAGAGCCCCAGGACATCGCTGCAGGAGTTCCTCATGGCAGTGACCTAGGCCCAGCCATCTTCAGCTGCTTCATCAATGGCCTTCACTCCAACATAAGGACAGACCTGGGGATGTTCGCTGATGACTGTACAGTGTTCAGTGCCATTCACAACTCCTCAGATGATGAAGCAGTCCATGCCCACATACAGCAAGACCCGGACGATGTTCAGGCTTGGGCTGATAAGTTGCAGGTAACAGTCACACCACAGTGTCGGGAGAAGCCGGTGACTATTTGAAATCACTTTTGCAGGCTTTTTTCAGAGGCCCAGTGTCGGGAGAATCCTTTGAGTATTTAAACTCACGTTTGCGGGCTTTTTTCAGAGGCTGACCAATCTCACAGACCAGCAATGGCGTTCTAGAGCCACGTCATGTTTGAAAAAGTGACGCAGGCAAGAGGAAGCAGCTGATTGGGTGCGTACAGCCAGGTGAGTATTTATACAACTCTATAGTTTGATAGTTAAGGTTAATAGTTTATAAAGTTTAGAAGATTTTAATTTTTGTCGTTATAGTTTCTAAGGTCTCTGTTGTGTAGCGGGGAGTGCTAGTAAACAAGGGCCCTTAAGTATATCATTTTATTGAAGTATAATTGGTGGCATTGATTTGATTTAATTTTAATTACTTAAAGGGCAAATCATGACAGCACAGTTCGGCCCCGTTGCCTGCTCCTCCTGCACTATGTGGGAAATCAGGTACAATTCCTGTGCCCCTGACGACCATGTGTGCATGAAATGTATCCAGCTGCAGTTACTGGCAGTCAACATTGCAGCGCTGGAGCTGTGACTGATACATACTGTAGTATTAGCGATGCTGAGGACATCGTACATAGCACGTTTAATGAGCTGGTCACACCGCATGTAAAGGCTGCACAGGCAGGAAGGGAATGGGTGACCACCAGGCAGGGTAGAAGGCGCAGGCAGGTAGTGCAGGGGCCCCTGTAGCCATCCCCCTCTCTAACAGATACACAACTTGGATATTGTTGAGGGAGATGGATAATCGGGGGAAGGCAGTAGCAGCCAACTTCCTGGCACCATGGGTGGTCCTGCTGCACAGGACGGGAGGAAAAAGAGCGGGAGAGCTCTAGTGATAGTGGATTCTATTGTAAGGAGAATAGATAGGCACTTCTCCCACTCCCCCCAGAGAGGACAGTGGACATGGTGAACCTGCGCAGTAAGTCGATTGATGATCATAGGATCATAGCTTCCTCCAGCACAGAAGGAGGCCATTCGGCCCAACTTGCCTGTGCTGGTTCTGTGAAAAGCACGGCACTAACTATGAGCTGGTGTGTAAGATGTAAGCGTGTAAGAGACCTCAGGGGGATATAGACATTTTGACCATCGTTTAATTTTTAGGCCTAGAATATTGTCTCGGACGCTGGCCCTAAACGGGCGGTATGGGATCGCTCTATATGTGCAGCCAAGCTTATCCAATCCTTCCTCATAGCAAAAATTCTCCAGTCCTGGCAACATCCGCCCTATAAATGTTTCCCTTCCATTATTTATCCAAGTCTCTTTCGAAAGTTGCTCTTGAATCTGCTTCCAACGTCCTTTCAGTCTATGTCTTCCAGGTCACAACAACTCGCTGTGTAAAAAAAAGTACCTTATCTCCCTTTCTGGTGCTTTTGCAAATGATCTTAAATCTCTGTCCTCTGGTTATCAACCCTTCTGGAAACAGTTTCTACATACTTCCTTCATGATTTTGAACCCTTTTAATGAATCTTTCCTTAACCCTTTCTGCTTTAAGGAGAACAACACAAGCTTCTCCAGTCTATCCACATAACTGCAGCCCCCCATCCCTGGTGCCATTCGAGTAAATCTCCTTTGCATCCTCTCCAAGTTTTGCTCTCCTTCCTAAAGTGTGATGCCCAGAATTGGACAGAATACGCCGGCTGGTGCACACCAGCGATTTATAAAGGTAAGGCATAACTTCCTCACTTTTGTACTCTATGCCTCGATTGAAAACGCCGAGGATCACTCATGCATTTAAACAACTTTATCAACTCGTCCTATTACCTTCAAAGATTCGGTTGGAGAACCCCAGATCTCTCTGTTTCTTCAGGCCCTCGTAAATTGCACCGTTTCGTCTACTTTTATGCGGGAATTACGGAGCTTAGGTCCCAGGCATCTGAAGGCACAGCGGCCAATGGTGGGGTGATGGAAATCAGGGATGTGCGAAAAGTCAGAATCAATGTAGTGCAGAGATCTCGGAAGCTAGAAGAACTAGAGAAGGTTATAGCAATAGGGAGGGGCGATGCCATGGCGGGCTTTGAACATGAGGAGTTCAAAGGGGTTAACGGAACACGAGCAAGTGCAGGTCAGTGAGCAAAGGGGGAGATGTATGAACATAAGAACATAAGAAATAAGAGCAGGAGTAGGACATTTACCCATCGAGTCTGCTCCGCCATAAAATAAGATCACGGCTGACCTTCTACATCAACTCCACTTTCCTGCCCCATCCCCATTTCCATTGATTATCTTAGTATCCACAAATATATCGATACATGTGACGTAATAAAGACTCACTACGCACTTGGTTGTACATAAAGGAAGGCTTTAATCGACTTGTAACAAAACATGGATGTCTAGTTAGTAGTCACTAGCTTCCTGTTTCCAGAATGTCTCTGGCCAAGTTGGGCCCACGCCCGAGTATTTATACTCCTCGGACGGCGCCCTCAGCTGGCCGTTCAGTAGTACTTCCTGAGTTACTTCTTGTAGAAGTTGCGATTTATGACATTCTTCCTCCCTAAAAGGTTTGGAAGTCCAGTCTTCCTTTAACGGACTAGGCAGACCAATATAGCAGTAGTCATTTAGCTTTCTGCTTGTGACCGGAAGGCACGTCTCCACGGACCATGTCCTGGTCCCTGGGTCGCCTGGCCTGTATCGGTAAGTCGGGAGAGTCCGTGTCATCTTGATCGTCCTATGGAGGCCTGGGAATATCAAGACTCCAGGTGTGGGTCACCACAGGCACAGAGCTGGCCTCATCCTGGGTCATAGCCGGAGATTGTCTGGCATCCTAATTTCGGGTGGCCATCCTACGGGGAGCGTTCAGCTCCCTGAGTTGATCCAGTAGCACGGCCGGCAGATCCCTCGATGTCCCAGGTAGGGCAACATCTTCATAGGGGTGTGGAGTGTTGACATCATCCTCGTGGGAGCCTTCATCATTCGGGCCCGTGTGACTGGTTGGGGAGGGAGCCAGATCTCTGAGTGAGACAGTGGACTCACAGCCATCGGGGTACCGCACGTGCGCATACATGGGGTTTACCTCTGTTAACTCCACTTCGTTAATGAGAGGGTCGTTCTTGGCTGTCCGGGCGAACCTCCGGAGTAGCACAGGGCCTGGAGCCACCAACCATGATTGTAGAAATGTCCCATATATAGAGCGACACTGGAACTTGAAGAATCGCTCATGAGGTGTGACATTAGTGGATGTGGAGTGAAGAGGCCTGATAGAGTGTAACACGTCGGGGAGCAGAGTTTCCCACTGCTGCTCTGGTAGGTTGCGTGACCTCAGTGCCAGATGGACAGCGTTTCAGACGATGGCATTGTATCGGTCAACCTGTCCATTGCTGATTGGGTGATATGGTGTCATCTTACTCGAGGCGATTCCCCGTTGGGAGAGATAACTTTTAAGTTCACTCGACATAAAGGAGGGACCACGATCCGTGTGGCATTTAATTACCCTAGAGGTAAGCATGTTAGGACAGGGAAAAGCAAAGGGAAAGCATGAATACTCGTCTAGCATCGTAAGGAGGTAGGCATTCCGAGTCGACGAAGGCAATGTCCCTTTATATTCTATGCTGAGCCTCTGCATAGGCTGCATTGCATGTATGAGTAAGTCATCTGATGGGCGGAACAATTGTGGTTTCAGTTGTGCACAAATCATACAGGAGGAGCATGTTTGCTTTATGTCCTCCATTGAGAATGGTAGATTTTTGGAGCGCACAAAGTGGTAACGCCAGAATAGCACAAGTCCATATGCAGATCTGCCAGAGTCGTCGTTGGCATTGAAGAGCAAAATGCCCATGTGACGGTATCTGGGTCCACATTCTGTTTGCCGGGTTGGCAACGGATAGTACAGTATATCCAAAGGAGGCCAGCTACATCCTCCAGAGTTGAACGTTATTATTTTGATTCTCGTGCACTTCCGGTTATCCAACATGAAGGCCACGGAGCGCTGGTCAGTTAAGAGCGTGAAATGACGCCGAGCAAGAAAATGATTCCATTGGCGTACAGCCTCGATGATGGCTGTAGCCTCCTTCTCGACGGGGGGGTAATGGGTCACGCTACCCCGTAAGGCTCTGGATAGGAATGCCACGGTCGACCACCTTGATTCAAGATAGCTGAGTTCGCCACTTCCGATGCGTCGCATTCGACCACAAAAGGAAGGTTTTCATCAATGGAGTGAAGTGTGGCTTTCTCCAGCTGTCGTTTGAGGAGGTTGAATGGAGAAATAGCCATTGCTTCCAATGGAAAAGACTTTGCATGAAGCAGGGACTGTATTTTATTGGAGAAGTGAGGTATCCATTTTGCATAATAAGCCAACATCCCAAGTGCCCGACGAAGGGAGCCGAGATTTGTAGGGGATGATGCTCCTGAAGTGGACAAAGTCGCTCTGGGTCTGGTTTAATAACACCGTTGCCCACCCACTAGCCGGAAATGTTCACTGATGGCACCGATTTCACCGATTTGGATTCGTTTAGCATTAAGTGAGGACAACGGAGAATGTCAAAAATTCTCTGAAGATTGGCATCATGCTCCTTTTGATCATGGACGGCAGTAGTGAGATTGTCTAAAAAGAGAAAGGTATCCGTCAAGTTCTCTTGCTGGACTAGGCCACCCATTGCCCGTTGGAAGTCGGCCACCCCATTGGTGACCCAAAATGGAAGGCGACGAAACTGATAAAGCCGACCATTGGCCTCAAAGGCCATATACTTTTTGTCAGAGTCTTTCAGCGGTACCTGATGGTATGTGCTCTTTAAATCGAAGGTTGAAAATACCTTGTATTTGGCAAGGTTGTTGACCATGTCATCTATGCGTGGGAGCGGGTAGCCATCCAGATCGGTATATTGGTTAATAGTCTATGACTAATCACTACACAGACGTTTCTTATGTTGTTTTAAAGGGTTTTTCACAACGACGATTTGAGCCCGCCAGGGAGATGAACACGGCTCGATAATACCATCAGCTAAAAGGTGAGAGATTTGTGCCTCAATAAATGCTCAGTCATCTTGGCAAAAGCGCTGCGATTTGGTGGCTATGGGTTACAGCGGGGGGAGCGATTGGCAAGCAGGGAGGGCTCATTGAGTAAGGCCGCCGAGAGCGCACAAAACGGTACCTTAGAAATCGTATGCTCTAGCTTCGACCCTCCAAACTCAAATGTGAGTCTTTTGTGCTGCTTCTGGAAGTCCTGTCCCAGAAGCACATCGCTACATAAGTTTTCGAGTACTCCGAGCCGGGTGGAGGGATACATGCGCTCATTGAGGATGAGGTTGCCAAGACAGAAGACAGAAGAAATGGTGGTCAGAGTCGTCAGAGCCATTGCAATCTCCCTGTCCGAGGAATAAATGCACAGTTTTAACCTGCTGACAGCCCGCTTGCTAATGATGCTGTCAGAGCTGCAGGAGTCAGTTAGCACGCTTAGTGTGTGCCCATTTAATTTAAACTTCGTGGCTGCATGGGACAAACTTTGGGGAAAAACAGCTGTGATGGGAGGAGGGGCAATTTTCCCTTCGGCAGCTGTAGCCTCAGCAGTGGTTCTTGTGGGAGGAGCAGCTCCATAGATAGCAGCTGTGAAGCTAACACAGCTTTCGACCGGTATACTTCAGAGGAGCGGCCTTTCTAGTTAGCAGAGGCCCGTGACTGGCATAGCTTGTTGTTGTCCTTTCTTGTTGCAATGATTGCAGGTCGCATTACGAGCCGGGCAAAATTTTCTGCAATTGAACGTACCTCCACAAAAGAAAGACTTTCTTCCTGATTGCCAGGATGCTGCTAGGGCGGGGTCGTCATCAGCAAAGGCCTCTAGGGTAGGGTCATCGTCCATTAGAGTAGAGTCATCATCAGTGTGGGCATCCGCCCGAGTCCTATCGAAAGATTAATTACAGGTGATAGCCGCCGCCCATGCACGTGGTGGGAGATAAGTGTCTGCATTCTTCTTGGCCACATCCAGGGAACACGCCTGGTCATAAGCAGCCCGTAAATAGAGGGTTTTACTTTCCAGCAGACGCTGACATATAAAAGGGGACGCATTCCCATTGATAAACGAATCGCGCATTAGTTCCTCTTGATACTGTTCAGCTGTAACCGCTTTAAGGTTACAATCTTTGCTGAGACTGTGGGGATTCTGGAACTATTCATCGAGTGATTCCCCAGGCTGTTGCCGAGTTGTGGCCAATAGGTGTCGAGCAAAGATTTCATTCGGGGACTTGACATATAGCTGCCATAAAATTTGGATAGCACCGTCGTAGTCTATACAGTCCTCAATATAATCATGCTCATGAGGGGATAAATAGTTAATAAGCATTCGTAACTTATTAGGGGCATCTGCCCCACATTCTTCAAGAAAGTTGCTAAAGGTACAAAACCAATGCTTCCATACCTTCGCTGCCGCAGGTGCATTCGGGTAAAGGACGAGACGAGCGGGTCTAAGGAGTTTTTCCATGATGGATCAGTTTCTTGCCCAAGTTCCTTTCTTCGGTTCGATGTGCAGCTGGTTGTTCCGAATCACCCAAAGCGTGGAGACGATAGCAAGTTGATTAAATTGACGTAATAAAGATTCACTAAGCACTTGGTTGAACATAAAGCAAGGCTTTTATCGACTTGTAACAAAACATGGAGGTCTAGTTAGTAGCCACTAGCTTCCTGTTTCCGGATTGTCTCTGGCCAAGTTGGGCCCACGCCCGAGCATTTATACTTCGTGGATGGCGCCCTCAGCTGGCCGTCCAGTAGTACTTCCTGAGTTACTTCTTGTAGAAGTTGCGATTTTTGACAGACCATATGGGGCAGAAAGCAGCAATCTATTGACCAGTTAGCCTAACAGCTGTCGTTGGGAAAAAGCTGGAGTCCTTCATTTAGGAAGCAGTAGCAGGCTATTTTGGAAAATCATAATGCAGTCAAGCAGAGTCAGTATGGTTTTATGAAAGGGAAATCATGTTTAACAACTTTGCTGGAGTTCTTTGAGGATGTGACAAGAAGGGTGGACAAATGTAAGCCAATGGATGAGGTGTATTTGAATTTCCAGAAGGCATTCAATAAGGTGCCACATAAAAGGTTACTGCATAAGATAAGACTTCACTGATTTGGGCGTAATATATTAGCATGGATATAGAATTGGCTGACAGCAGAAAGCAGAGAGTCGGGATTAATAGGTCATTTTCCATTTGACGAATGGTAACTAGTGGGGTGCCACAGGGATCGGTGCTGGGGCCTCAACTATTTACACTCTACATTAATGACTTGGATGAAGGGACCGAGTGTAATGTAGCCATGTTTGCAGATGGGTGGGAAAGCAAGTTGTGCAAAGGACTCAAAGAATCTGCAAAGGGATATAGACAGGCCAAGTGAGTGGACAAACATTTGGCAGATGGAGAATAATGTGGGAAAGTACGAGGTTATCCACTTTGGCAGGAAAAATAAAAAACGAATTATTATTTAAATGGGAGATTAAAAAATGCTACAGTTCAGATGGACCTGTATATCCTTGTGAATGAAGCACAAAAACGTTAACATGCAGGTACAGCAAGGAGTCAAAAAGGCAAATGGAATGTTGGCCTTTATTGCAAATGTGTTGGAGATAAAAAGCAGGGCAGTCCTCCTACAACTATACAGAGAATTGGTGAGGCCACAACTTGAGTACTGTGTGCAGTTTTGGTCGCATTATCTGAGGAAGGGTAATTTTGCCATGGAGGGAGTGCAGCGACGATTCACCAGACTGATTCCTGGGATGGCAGGAATGACGTATGTGGAGAGATTGGGTCGATTGGGCTTATACTCGCTGGAGTTTAGAAGAATGAGAGGGGATCTCATTGAAACGTATTCACTTCTAACAGGACTAGAGACACTAGATGTAGGAAGGATGTTAACGTTAGCGGGGGAGCCCAGTACTAGGGGTCACAGTCTAAAGTTAAGTGGTAAGCCATTTAGGACAGAGTTGTGGAGGAATTTCTTCACCCAGAGAATGATGAACCTGTGGAATTCACTACCACAGAAGGCAGTTGAGGCCAATTCAGGAAATATATTCAAGAAGGAGTTAGATATATTTCTTAAGGCTAAAGGGATCAAGGGACATGGGGAGAAGGCATGGACAGGGTACTGAGTTTGGATAATCAGCCATGATCTCATTGAATGGCAGAGCAGGCTCGAGGGGTCGAATGACCTACTCCTGCTCCTATTTTCGATGTTTCTATACCTGCATTGGAGGCAGTCCACAGACGATTCACTCGGTTGATTCCTGAGATGATGGGATTGACTTATATAGAAAGTTTGAGCAGGTTGGGCCTATACTCATTGGGATTTAGAAGAATGAGAGGTGATCTTATTGAAATATATAAGATGCTGAGGGGGCTCGACAAGGATGATGCAGAGAGGATGTTTGCCCTCGTGGGGAAAAGTAGAACTCAGGGTCGCAGTCGCAGAATAAAGTGTCGCCCCTTTAGAACTGAGATGAGGAGGAGCTTCTTCTCTCAGAGGCTCGTAAATCTGTGGAAGTCTCTGCCCCAGAGAGCCGTGGCTGCTGGATCATTAAATATATTTAGCCTTGTTTGACAGAGAGAGAGAGAGTGAGAGTGAGAGAAAGAGAGAGAGAGAGAGTGAGAGTGAGAGAGAGAAAGAGAGAGACTGAGAGTGAGAGAGAGAGAGAGAGAGAGAGAGAGAAAGAGAGAGAGAGAGAGAGAGAGAGAGAACCTGTGATGGCTCTTTGGTGGAGCTATCCAGTTAGTACTACTCCCCTGCTCTTTCCCCATAGCCATGTACATTTTCCCTTCAAGTCTTTGTCCAATTCTGTTATGAAAGTTACTATTGAATCTGCTTCCTCTGCGTATTCCACATCCTAACAACTCGCTGCTTAGAAACGTAGTTCTGCATGTCGCCTCTAGTTCTTTTACCAATCATCTTAAATCTGTGTCCTCTGTTTACCAAACCTTCTGTCACTGGAATCAAGTCCTCCTCATTTACTCTATCAAAACCTTCATGATTCTGAACACCTCTTAACCTTTGCTGCTCCAACGAAAACATTCCCTAAAATGGTTCCGGTAAGGGAAAATGTATTATCCCAAGAGATAAGTCAGGTTGTAGAGCAGTTATTATTAAATGCGCTCTATCTGAATGCACGAAACTTTCATAACAAGAGAGATACATTAATGATACGAATAGCGATAAATACGTTTGAACCAGTAGCCAATACTTAGACGTGGTTTCAGGGTGACCAAAGTTGGGAACAAAATATTCCCAGGGGTTGATGTTTAGAAACGATAAGCATAATGGAAAAGGAGGCGGGTAGCCCTAATTAAAAAGGAAGAGATAAAGGCAGTTGTGAGAAAAGAACATAGACCAGTAAATCAGAATGTAGATCCAGCATGGGTGGAGGTAAGACATAACAAAGGGCAGATAACAATAGTTTATAGGAACGCTAATTGTAATCATTGTGTTGGACAGTGTATAAATCAGCAAATTAGTGTAGCATATATCAAGGGCAATGCAATAAACAAGGGGTCTTTAATCTGCATAAAGACTGCAAACAAAATTGGCAGAAGGTTTTGGAGGACGAGTTCATGGAATGCTTCGGAACAGTTGTCTAGAACAATATTTCAAGCCAACTGGGGAACAAGTTATTTTAGATTTAGTATTATGTAATGAAACAGAGTTAATTAGTAATTTTTTAGTAAAGGATTATGTGGGTAGGTGTGACCATAACATGATAAAATGTCATATTAAATTTGTGAATGATGCGGTTATGTCAGAAGCTAGGGTCATAATTAAAACAAATACAATTACAGTGATTTGAGGGGCGACGTGTCCAAGGTAGATTGATAAATGGGATTAAAAGATATGATGGAAAAAAGGAAAATAATTCATTATTCTCAACGAATGTAAAATCCCTAGATGAATAAAAACACACCACTGGAAAAGTTGTCCAACCATGGCCAACTAGAGATGTTAAGGACAGTATTACATTAAAAGAAGAGTCTTAAAATGTTGCCAGAAAGAGTAGTAATCCTATGGAATAGGAGATTTTTTAAAATTCCGCTAAGGTTGGTCAAGAGATTGATAAAGAGGGAGAAAGTAGAATATGAGAGTCAACTAGAAAGAAATATAAAAACAAATTATAAGCTTTTAAAGTATGTAAAAATGAAACGATTAGCACAAGTAAACGTGGGTCCCTCAGAGGCAGAGAGACCAGAATTTATAATGGGGGACAAAGAAATTGCGTGGAAGTTAAACAAATATTTTGCATCTCTCTAAACAGTAGAAGGCTCAAATGAAACACCAGAAATTGTGGATAACAAAAGGTCTAATGATCATGAGAAACTTAAAGGAATTAATATTATTAAAGAAAAAGTAATGGAGAAATTAATGGGACTAAATGCAGACAAAACCCCTGACCTGCTGGCCTATATCCTTTGGTTTTAAATGGAGTGGCTGCAAATATAGTGCAGTAGAACTTTACAGCCTATGAAGTACTTTTTGAAGTGTAGTTACTTGTAGTGTAGGAAAGGCAGCAGCTAATTTGCGCACAGCAAGCTTCCACAAACTGCCATGTGATAATAACTAGATCATGTGTTGTAGTGATGATTGGTGAGGACACTGGGGATAATGCCGCTTCTTCGAAATAGTAGGATGGGATCTTTTACATCCGACTGAGAGAAAGAGACGGGGCCAACTGTTTGACATCTCATTTGAAAGACGGAACTTCCGATAGTGCAGCACTCCCTCAGTATTACACCAGAGGGTCAGCCTAGATTTTTGTCCTCAAGTCTCTGGAGTGCGGCTATGAAATCACAGCTTTCTGACTTAGATGAGAGGTTGCTACACACTGAGCCACAGCTGACACAAAGCAGCTGTTAACAGAGGATGGTTTGGATCTTCCAGAATTCCCCAGATTCTAGAACGGTCCCCCTGCCTTGGAAGGCAGGAAATGTTACGCCGCTGTTCAAGAAAGGATGGACAGCGAAAACAGTGAACTAGAGTCCAGTTATCCTGACATCAGGCGTTGGAACAATGCTAGGATCTATTACTAAGGACGCAGTAGCATGGCATTTGGAAAGTCAGAATATGTCTAGGCAGAGTCAACACGCCTTTATGAAAGGGTAATCGTGTTTGACAAATCTGTTACAATTTTTTGAGGGTGCAACTAGCAGGGTAGATAAGGGGGGCCAGTGGACGTAGTATATTTGGATTTTCAGAAATCTTTCGATAAGATGCTAAACAAGGGGTTGTTACACAAGATTAGTGCTCATTGTATGGCCTGTAATATATTAGTATTGTACTGGGGATTGGCTAACGGACAGAAAGCAGAGAGCTGGAATAAACGGAAGATTTTTGCAATGTCAGATAGTGGAGTAACTAGTGGAGTGCTGAATGGGCAGTTCTTGTCCCTCAGCTTTTTACAATCTATGTCAATGAATTAGATGAGGAGCCGAGTGTAATATATCCAGGTTTGTTGATGATACAAAGCTCGGTGGGAATATAAGTTGTGAGGAGAACATAAAGAGACTACAAATTTATATAGACATGTTATGTGATTGGGCAAGAAGTTGGCAGAGTGATTTATTTTACTCGTTTATGGGATGCGGGCGCCACTGCCAGGGCTAGCATTTATTGCCAATCACTAATTGCCCTGGATAAAGTGGTGGTGAACCGCCTTCTTGAAACGCTGCAGTCCGTGTGGTGAAGGTGCTCCCAAAGTGCTGTTAGGTAGGGACTTCCAGGATTTTGACCCAGCGATGATGAAGGATCGGCGATATACTTCTAAGTCAGAATGGTGTGTGACTTGGAGGGGAACTTGGAGGTGGTCGTGTTCCCATGCACCTGCTACCCTTGTCCTTCTAGGTGGAAGAGGTCGCGGGTTTTGGGGGTGCTTCCAAAGAAGCCTTGGCAAGTTGCTGCAGGGCATCTTGTAGATGGTACGCACTGCAGCCATTGTATGCCAATGGTGAAAAGTGTGAATGTTTAAGGGTTTGGATGGAGTGCCAATCAAGAGAGCTGCTTTGTCCTGGATGGTGTCGAGCTTCTTGAGAGTTGTCGGAGCTGCACTCATCCAGGCAAGTTGGGAAAATTCCAGCACACTCCTTACTTGTGCCTTGTAGATGGTGGAAAGTCTTTGGGGAGTCGGGAGGGGAGATACTCGCCATAGAATACCTAGCCTCTCTCCTGTTCTTATTGCCACATTATTTATGTTGCTAGTCAAGTTAAGTTTCTGGTCAATGATGACTTCCAGGATGTTGATGGTGGGGGATTCGGCGATTGTAATACCGTTGAATGTCAAGGGGAGGTGGTTAGACTCTCGTTAGTTGGAGATAGTCATTGCTTGGTACTTCTATGGCACGAGTATTACCTGCTACTTATCAGCCCAAGCCTGAATGTTGTGCAGGTCTTGTTACTTGCGGGAATGGACTGCTTCATTATCTGAGTTGTTTTGAATGGCACAGAACACTGTGCAGTCATCAGTGAACTTCTCTATTTCTGACATTATGTTGGAGGGAACTTCATTGATGAAGCAGCTGAAGATGGTTGGTCCTAGGACCTGGGGTTCCGCAGGGCTCAGTATTAGTTCTCTTGCTTTTTGTGGCATATATGAATGATCTGGACTTGAATTTAGCGGGTATGATTATGAAGTTTGCAGATGATCCTAAAATAGGCTGTGTGGTTGATACTGAAGAAGGAAGCTGTAGACTTCGGGAAGATAGCAATAAATTGGACAGGTGGGCAGAACAGTGGCAAATGGAATTCAATCCGGAGAAGTGTGAGGTAATGCATTTGGGGAGGGCTTACAAGGGAAGAGAATACACATTAAATGGTAGGACACAGAGTAGTGTAGAGAAACAAATGGACGCTGGAGAGCATGTCCGCAGATCCCTGAAGTTAGCAGGCCAGGTAGATAAAGTGGTTAAGAAGACATACGGAATGCTTGACTTTATTAATCGTGGCATAGAATACAAGATCAAGGGGGTAATGCTTCAACGGAATGAAACACTGGTTAGGTATCAGCTAGAGTACTGCGTGCAGTTCTCGTCACCACATTACAGGAAATATGTGATTGCACTGGAGAGGGTACAGAGGAGAGTTACAAGGGTGTTGCCGGGATTAGAGAATCTTAACTATGAGGAAAGGTTGGGTTTGTTGTCCTTTGGACAGAGGAGGCGGAGGGGAGACCATATTGAGGTGTATAAAATAATGAGCGGCCTAGATAAATTGGAAAGAATGGACCTATTTCCCTTAGCAGAGGGGTCAGCAACCAAGGGGCACAGATTTAAAGTAATCGGTGGAAGCTTTAGAGCAGATTAGAGGTGGAATTTCGTCACCCAGTCGGTTGTATGGTTGTGAAACTCACTGCCTGAAAGGGTGGTAGAGGCAGAAACGTTAATCACGTTTAAAAAGTACTTGGGTGTGCACTTGGGCTGCTGTGACCTGCAAGTTTACGGACCAAGAGCAGGGACATGGGAATAGGCTGGATGGTTCTTTGTTGGCCGGCACGGCCACGATGGGCCGAAATGGCCACCTTCCGTGCTGTAACTTTCTATGATTCGATGACACTGCCCTGAGGTACGCCTGCAGCGATGTACTGGGCCTGTGATGATTAATCTTCAACCAACACAACCATCTTCCTTTATGCTAGGTATGACTCCAGCAAGTGGTGCGTTTTCCCCCGATTCCCATTGATTTCAGTTTTACTCGGGCTTCTTGATGCCACACTCGGTGAAATGCTGCCTTGATGTCAAGGGCAGTCACTCTCACCTCCTCTCTGGAATTCAGCTCCTTTTTCCATGTTTGGACCAAGGCTGTTGTGACATCGGGAGCCGAGTGGTCTTTGCGGAACCCAAACTGTGCATCCATGAGCAGGTAATTGGTGAGTAAGTGCTGCACCTGGTCATTTTTCCACATTGTCGGATAAATGCCGTTTTGTAGCTGCACTCGAACAGCTTGGCTTGAGGCACGGCTTGTTCTGGAGCACACGTCTTCAGCATGAAAGCTGAGATGTTTTCGGGGCCCGCAGCCTTTGCTGTATCCAGTGCGCTCAGACGTTTCTGGATATCACGTGGAGTAAATCGGATTGGCTGAGGAAATGATTTGTTTTGTTGGGGACCTCAGGAGTAGGCCGATATGGATCATCCACTGGGCACTTCTGGCTGAAGATGGTTGCAAATGCTTCAGCCTTGTCTTTTGCACTCACGTGCTGGGCTCATCATCATTGAGGATGGGGATATTCATGGAGCCTCCTCATCTCGTTAGTTGTTTAATGGTCCACCACCATTCACGGCTGGATTTGCCAGGACTGCAGAGCTTTGAATGACCCATTGATTGTGCGATTGATTCGCCCTGTCTATAGAATGCTGCTTCCGCTTTTTAGCATGCAAGTAGTCCTGTGTTGCAGCTTCCCCAGATTGGCCCATCATTTTTCGGTTGGCCTGGTGCTGTTCTTGACATGCTCTTCCACACTCTCCACTTGCCTGGGTGTGTGCTGCGCCAACAACACACAAGATGCTCGGCTCCATGCAGGACAAAGCAGCCCAATTGATTGGCACCCCATCCACCACCTTATACATTCAGTCCCTCCACCACTGGCGTACCGTGGCTGCAGTGTGTACCATCCACAAGATGCAATGCAGCAACTCGCCAAGGCTTCTTCGGCAGCATTTCACAAACCAGTGACCTCTTCAACCTAGAAGTACAAAGGCAGCAGGCGCCTGGGAACCCCACCACCTCCAAGTTCCCCTCCAATTCACAAACCATTCTAACTTTGAAGTGCATCGCCGATCCTTCATCGTCGCTGGGTCAAAATCCTGGAACTCCCTTCTTAAAAGCACTGTGGGAGTACCTTCACCACAAGGACTGGAGTGGTTCAAAAGGCGGCTCATTGCCACGTTCTCAAGGGCAATTAGTGATGGGCAAAAATAAATGCGATGCCTACATCCCATATACGAAAAAATAAACACTCCTAATTTAACCAACTTTGGTCCACTGGCCTGATGGTAATGGTAGAGTGAGGAATATGCCAGGCCATGAGGTTATAGATTGTGGTGGAATACAATTCTTCTGCTGCTGATGGCCCACAGCGCCTCATGAATACCCAGTTATGTGCTGCTAGATCTGTTCACAATTTATCCCTATTAGCACAGTGTTAGTGTCACACAACACGATGGATAGTGTCCTCAGTGTGAAGACGGGCCTTCGTCTCCACGTAAATGTGCGGTGGTCACTGCTACCAAAACTGTCATGGAGAGATGCATCCACAACAGGAAGATTGGTGAGGACAAGGACAAGTATGTTTTTCCCTCTTGTTGATCCTCACACCATCTGTTTCAGGCACGGACTGGCAGCTATATCCTTGAGGACTCGGATAGCTCGGTCAGTAGTGGTGCTACCGAACCACTCTTGGTGATGGACATTGAAGTCCCCCACCCAGTGTTTATTCTGTGCAGCAGCCACTCACAGTGCTTCTTCCAATTGGTGATCAAGATGGAGGAGTATTGATTCATCAGCTGAGGAAGTGTGGTTGGTGGTAATCAGCAGGAGGTTTCCTTGCCCATGCGTGATCTGAAGCCCTGAGAGCTCATGGGGTCCGAAGTCAATGTTGCAGACACCTAGAGCCTCTCCTACCCAAGAGTACACCACTGTGCCGCCGACCCCGGTGGGTCTGCCCTGCTGGTGGGATAGGTCATACCCAGCGATGGTGATGGAGGATTTTGGGACATTGGCTGAAAGCTGAAAATAATGATTCTGTGAGAATCACTATGTCAGGCTGATGTTTGACTATTCTGTGGGACAGCTCTATCAATGTTGGCACAAGTCCCCAGATGATGGTGGAGAGGAATTTGCAGAGTCCACTGGGCTGTGTGTGACGAGGTCGATGTTGGATGGTCCGTCCGGTCTTATCCTTATTGTTTTCGTAGCAGTCTCTTACAACTGAGTGGCTTGTTAGTCCATTTCAGAGGGCTATTAAGAGTGAACCAGATTGCTGTGGAGACCAACATTTGGTCCCCCAATGTAAAGGAGACGCATTCAGAGCGGCGAATACAGGATACTAAATTTAAAAAGGTAACTGTTAATCACTAAGGAACTGCTGACATATACCATGCACATTATACTACCAGGGGCCGAATACAAGCCGTCAATCATACTGCGGAACCGCTGACAGGCACCATGTACACTAAACCACCTGGGGCAGCCATTCGCACTTACTTGTACTGCAGAACTGCTAACATCCTAGTTGGAACCGTAAGCAGTGAGGAGAACACAAAGAGTCTGCAACGGGATATCGATAGGTTATGTGAGTGGGCAGGTAAGGTGGCAGATGGAGTAATGTAGGGAAATGAAATTTTATTCACTTTGGTATGAAGAATAAAGAAGCAGAATATTTTTTAAATTGTGAGGAACTTTCAAATGTTGTTGCTCAGAGAGATTTGGGACTCCTCGTGAAAGGAGCACTGAAAGCTTGTATTCAGGTATAGCAAGCAATATGGAAGGCAAATGGCATGCTGGCATTTATTGCAAGGGGTTTGGAATATAAGAGTAAGGATGTCTTGCTACAATTGTGCAGGGCCTTGGTGAGACCACACCTGGAGAATTGTGCACAGTTTGGTTCTCCATATCTAAGGAAGGATATACTTGCCTTTGAGGCAGTGCAACGAAGGTTCACTAGATTGATTCCTGGGATGAGAGGGCTGTCCTATTATGAGAGACTGTGTAGAACGGGCCGATACTCTTTGGAGTTTAGAAGAATGAAAGGAGATCTCATTGAAACATACAAGATTCTGAAGGGGATTGACAGCTTAGATGCTGAGTGGACGTTTCCCCTGGCTGGAGTGTCTATAACTAGGTGACTTAGTCTCAGGATAAGGGCTAGACCACAAAGACTGTGATTAGGAGGATATTCATCAATCTGAGGGTTTTGAATCTTCGGAATTCTCTGCCCCAGATGCCTGTGGATGCTGAGTCATTGAGTATATTCAAGGCTGAGATAGATAGGTTTTTGGACTCTAGGCGAATCTAGGAGTATGGAATTCGGGTGGAAAAGTGGCATTGATGTCGATGATCAACCATGATCTTAGGGAGTCGCGTGAAGGGCCTAATATCCACTCCTGCTGTTATTTCTTATGTTCTTATAATCTGTTACATCTCTAACATTTTTATTCCATTTTGATGAAAGGTCATCGACCAGAAACGTTAACTTTTTATCATTAGCCATGGATGTTGCCTGACCTGCTGAGTATTTCCAACATTTTCAGCTTTTTATTTCAGATTTCCAGAATCCACAATATTTAGCTTTCCAGCAAGTGTGAGCGAACCTGCAGGTCTAGGTTGCACGGTGCATGTTAACAGGACTGCATTATAAGTAACGGCAATAGTGCAACCCCTGCTTGTCTTATGCGCATGGTGCACGTTAGCCGGTCTGCAGTATATGCAATGGCAGTGTGCGCCTCCTGCTGGTCGAACGTGCACGGTGCATGTTAGCAGTTCTGCAGTATAAGGAACGGCAAGAGTGCGCCTCTTGCTGGTCTAAAGTGCACGGTGCATGTTAACAGGACTGCATAAGTAACAGTGAGTGTGCGCCATCTGCTGGTCTAATGCACACGGTGCACGTAAGCCGTTCTGCAGTATAAGTAACAGCGAGTGTGCGCCCACTGCTGGACTAAGGATCACGCTTCATGTTAGCAGGTCTGCAGTATAAGTAACGGCAAGAGTGCGCCTCCTGTTGGCCTAAGATGCACTGTGCATGTTATCAGGTCTGAAGTATAAGTAACGGCATGAGTGCGCCTCCTGCTGATCTAAGGTATGCGGGGCATGTTAGCAGGTCTGCAGTATTTGTAATGGAGAGTGTGCGCTTCCTGCTGGCTTAATGCACAAGGTGCATGTTAACAGGTCTGCAGTATAGGTAACGGAGAGTGTGCGCTTCCTGCTGGTCTAATGCGCAACGTTCATGTTAACAGGTCTGCCGTATAAGTAACGGCGAATGTGCGCCCCCTGCATGTATAAGGTGCACAGTGCATGTTAGCCAGTCTGCTGTATAAGTAATAGCAAGTTTGTGACCCCTGCTAGTTTAATATACATGGTGCACGTTAGCCTCTGGGTGTTCAATGCAGAAAGTGCGATGCCATCAACCGTTAACGTGCTTGTGTTTGATATTTATTTATTTATTTTTTAATAAAATGTTTATGAAGACATTAAGTTCCTGACACTCAAATAATTCAAGTGAGAGGGAAAAAATTTGCAATTCTTAAAGCAGATAATTTATTGTATGGGTGGAACGAATGTCTAACGGGGTTACCGAGTGATGGTGAAAACATTATTAACTTTTCTGCCATTCAGCAGAATTGTTATGAACTTTGAGGTTTTTCTCAATTTAAAGACTGTATTTTAAAGGGTTTGGTAAAAATGCTCAGTGTTTATGACACCGGAGTTCTGTGTGAGGAGCTGGTGAGTTTAAGAGGGTCAGCACTGAATGCTGGAAGTTCTCTGACAGTCACTGTCTCTCTGAATGGTGCGGGTGGTGTGGGCGGGGCAGGGTTGATTGACGGCTGAAGGCTGTTTCTGATTCATTAAATGTAGAATGTGCCTTCCAAATGTTTTTTGATTGACAGCTGCAAACGACTTCTTTGTCTCAGGTCACATTAAGTGAATCATTCTTTGATCATTCCGTGTCTGCTTTAAAGTGGTTTGCTGTCAGTCACGGAACATTCTGAATCTGCTTGACACGGGTTTACTGTCATTCTCGCATTCTCTGTCTTCTTAAAATGGGTTAGCTCTCAGTCCCGCATCACCCCGTGCCTGTTGAATATTGGTGTGCTGTGAGTCACAGAACACAACCATATAATAAAGATGAGCAGGAGTAGGCGATACGCTCCATGCAGCCTGCACCGACATTCAGTAAGATCATGGCTGAACTTTTCCATCAATGCCACTTTCCATCCTATCCCCCTATCCCATGCTTCCCTTAGTGCCCTAACATCAATCGATGTCAGTCTTGAATATAATCATTGACTGAACATCCTCAGCCCTCTGTGTTAGAGAATTCTAATGATTCAAATCCCTCTGGGTGAAGAAATTTCTCCCCATCTCAGTCCCAAATGGCCGACCCCTTATCCTGAGACTCTGCCCTCTAGTTCTTGACTCCCCAATCAGGGCAAACAGCCGCTCAGCATCTACGCTGTAAAGCCCTTTAATAATTATACACATTTCAATGAGATCATCTCTCATTCTTCTAAACTCCAGTAAAAAAAGGCCCATTCTACTCAATTTCTCCTCATCTGGCAGCCCTCCCTTCCCAGAAATCAATCTACTGAACATTCATTCCACCGCCTCCAAGACAACTATATCCTTCCTTCGGTATTGTTAACAAAAAGTGTACATAGTACTCCAGAAGTGTTCTCAACAAAGCCCTAAATAATTTCAGCACGGCATCCTTACTCTCATACTGCCACCCTCTTGTTCTAAAGGCTAAAATCCCATTTACTTTCCTAATTGCTTGCTGTAGCTGAATGTTACCGTCCTGTGATTCGTGTAGAAGGACATCCAAATGCCTCTGAATCTGAAAACTCACTACTTTCTCACCATTAAAAAATATCTTCTGTGTTTCCATTCTTCCTAGCAAAGTGGATAATTTCACACTTCCCCACATTATATTTCATCTGACAACTTCTTGCTCACTCACTTAAACAGTTTATATTCCTTTGCAGCCTATTGCGTTCTCCTTACAGCATCCTTGCCCACCTGACTTTGTACCATCAGCAAACTTGGATATATTACACATGGCCCCTCATCTACTTCATTGATATAGATTGTAAATGGCTGAGGGTCAAGCACTCCACAAGTTACAACCTGCCATTCCGAAAATCACCCATTTATTCCTGCTCTCTGCATTCTGTCCGTTAACCAATCCTCAATCCACGCTACTATATTACCCCCCAATCCAATGAGCACTAATCTTCTGTAGCAACCTATAGTGTGGCACCTTATTGAACGCCTTCTGAAAATCCAAATACACTACAGCCACTGGTTCCCCCTTGTCTACCCTGATAGTTACACCCTCAAAAAATTCTGATTCCTTTGAGAAACACGATTCCTCTTTCACAAAACATTGTTGTCTCCATCTAATATTTTCTGATTTTCCAAGTGCCCTCCTACCACGTCCTTAATAATGGATTCCAGCATTTTCCCTACTAATGATGTCAGGCTAACTGGCCAAATGGGGAGAAAGCAGGCACAGGGTACTTAAATTGGATGATCAGCCTTGATCTCATTGAATGGCGGAGCAGGCTCGAGGGGCCGAATGACCTACTCCTGCTCCTATCTTCTACGCTTCTATGATTCTATGTTCTCTTTTTCTCTCTCCCTCCTTTCCTGAACAGCGGGGTCACATTTGCTACCTTCCAGTCCACGGGGACCGTTCCAGAATCTAGTGGATTCATGAGGATCAAACCCAATGCACGCACTCTCTGCAGCCACCTGTTATAAAACCAAAGGATGTAGGCCATCAAGTCCAGGGTTTTTGTCTGCTTTCTGTCCCATTAATTTCTCCTGGACCTTTGCTTCTCTAATATTAATTACTTTAAGATCCTCGATCTAATTAGACACTTGGTTCCATGGAACTTGAGGTTTGTTCTTTGTGTCTTCTACTGCAATGACAGATACACTACGTTAGATCCACGTCATGCCATTTCCTTATTCCACATTATAATTTCTCCTGTCTCTGCCTCTAATGGACCCACCTTTAATTTCACTAATCTCTTCCTTTTTACATGCTTAAAGCTCTTCCAATCTCTTTTTAAATTTCATGCTAATTTACTCTGATTCTATTTTCTCCCTCTTTATCAATCGCTAGGTCATCTTTTGCTGATTTTCAAAACATTCCCAATCCTCAGGCTTACTATTATTTTTGTAACATTGTAAGCCTCTTTTTTTATTCTAATACTATCACGAACTTCTCCAGTTAGCCATGATTGTACCACTTTTCCAGTGTTGTTTTTATTCCTCAAGGGAATGTATATTCGTTGAGAATTCTGAATTATTTCTTTAAATGATTGCCATTGCTTATGTACCGTTATATATTGTAATCTAATTTCACAACCTACCTTAGCCAGCTCGCCGCATATAACTCTGTAATTCACTTTGTTTAAATTTAAGCCCCTAGTTTCTGACTTAACGGCATCATTCTCAAACGTAATATGAAATTCTATCATATTATGACCAATCTTCTCCAGAGGATCCTTTATGATAAGGTTACTAATTAACTCTGTCTTATTGCACAACACAAGGTCTAAATTAACCTGTTCCCTAGTTCTTTCCTCGAAATATTGTTGCAGAAAACTGTCGCGAATGGAATGAACTCATCCGCTATGCTACTTCTGTCAATTTTCTATGTCCAGTTTACATGAACAGTAATGTCTCCTATGATTATTGCCTTACCCTTGTTCCATGCTCCTCTAATTGCCTGATATAAAATCTGTCCTACATCATGATTACTGTTAGGGGGGCTTTAAACTACGCCCACCACTGCTTTCTACCATTTGTTATTCCTGAACTCCACCCATACTGATTCTACATTCTGATTTGCTGGGATTTTCACACAATTGCCTTTATCTCGCCCTTTATTCGCTGGCTACCCGCCTCCTTTTCCATTTTGCCTAATGTTTCTAAAAGTCAAGTACCCTAGAATATTTTGCTCCCAACGTTGGTTACCCTAAAACCACGTCTCAGTAATGGCTACTGGATCAAAGCCAATTATTTCTATTTGTGCCATTAATTCATCTGTTGTGGAATGACTGTTTCGTGCGACATTAGTTGTCACTTTTTATTATTTTACCCTAATGTGGTCTTCGGCGGTACTGCCCTTGTACAGCTTTTAAACTCTCGGTCCCTTCCTGACAGAATCTGCTTGATTTTACCCCAATCGCTACTCGGTTCTACAGCCTTGACGTTTCTCTTTGGATTATAAACTTGCCCTTATCTGAGCCCACCCTCCCCTTGTTAGGGATTGTTCTTCTTAGAGCAGAGAGATCAAGAGTTGTTCAAATCATGAAGGATTTGATAGACTAAATGAGGAGAAACTGTTTGCAGTGGTAGAAGTGCTGGTAACCAGAGGACACATATTTTAGGTGATTGGCAAAAGAACCAGAGGCGACACATGGAAATATATTTTTAAGCAGCGAGTTGTTATGATCTGTAATGGGTGGTGGAAGCAGATTCAATAGTAACTTTCAAAAGGGAATTGGATAAATACTTGAGGGAAAATGTACATGGCTATGGGGAAAGAGCAGGGGAGTATTACTAACTGGATAACTCCACCAAAGAGCTGTCACAGGCACGATGGTTCAAATGGCCTCCCTCTGTGCTGTCTCACACTGTGATAATATGGTTGAACTTGACATGAAATTTAATCCCATCAATCCCAAATCACGTGGTTTTGCTGCACCATTTCTCCAGCGAACCCTGACCAAAATGACGACCCTCTCTCTCTCTCTCTCACTCTCTCGCTCTCTGTCTCTCTCTCTCTCTGTCTTTCTCTCTCTGTCTCTCTCTCTGCCTGTCTCTCTCTCTGTCTCTGTCTCCCTCTCTCTCTCTGTCTCTCTGGCTCCCTGTCTCTCTCTCGCTCTCTCTGTCTCTCTCTCTCTGTCTCTGTCTCTGTCTCGCTCTCTCTCTGTCTCTGTCTCTCTCTCTGTCTCTCTCTCCCTGTCTCTCTCTCTCTCTGTCTATCTATCTCTCTCTCTCTCTCTCTCTCTCTGTCTTTCTCTCTCTCTCTCTCTTTCTGTCACTGTCTCTCTCTCTCTCACTCTCTCTCACTCTCTCTCTGTCTCCCTCTGTCTCTGTCTCTCTCTCTCTTTCTCTCGCTGTCTCTGTCTCTCTCTCTTTCTCTCTCTCTGTCTCTCTGTCTGTCTCTCTATCTCTATTTCTGTCTCTCTATCTCTCTCTCTCTCTCCCTCTTTCACTCTCTCTCTCGCTCGCTCTCTCTCTCTCTCGCTCTCTCTCACTCTCTCCGTCTTTCCCGCCCTCTCTCCCTGTCTCTCTGTCCTAAAGTCCAGCAGCAAACAGCACACAGCACGGGTAAACTTGTCCAGTCATATGGTTATGTTAAATTTATATAGAACCATGGTTGGACGGCACTTAGGATACTGCGCACAGTTCTGGTCTCCATTTTACAAAAAAATATAGAGAACTGGCGAAGGTGCAAAGAAGATTGAGAAGGATGATACCAGAACTGAGAGGGTATATATATCAGGAAAGTCTGAACAGGCTGGCGTTCTTTTCTATGGAAACAGGAGGCTGAGAGGTGACCTTCAAAATTCTTTTAAATTATGAAGGGTTTTGATATTTCAATTTAATGAACAGATCCGCTTCGAACAGGGTTCAAACCATCGCGCCTAATTCACATTGAACTCCAACCAATCAGATAACGCAGCTAAATACATCTCTTTGAAGCAGGCACAGACACAGGATGATCATAGAATCATAGAATCATAGAATGGTTACAGCACAGAAGGACCATTCGGTCCATCAAGCCCGTGCTGGCTCTCTGCACGAGCATTTTAGCTGGTCCCACCCGCACACATGCCCGTGCCCCGTAGCTCTGCAATTTTTGCTCATTCAGGTACTTATCCAAGTCCCTTTTGAAGGCCATGATTGAATCTGCCTCCGCCACCCTTTCCAGTTACTAACCACTCACTGCATAAAAAAGTTTTTCCACATGTCGCCTTTGGTTCTTCGGCAAATCACATTAAATCTGTGCCCTCCAGCTCTCGACCCTTCTGACATAAGAATATAAGAAATAGGAGCAGAACGAGGCCATTTGGACCTTCGAGCCATTATCTGCTCTGACTAGACCGCTCATGATTTTGAAATGGCCCGGGACTGACATGATCTGTACAAACAGCACATCCCATTTAAACAGACACAGAATGATCCGGGACTGACAGCACATCCCTTTTAAACAGACACAGAATGACCCGGGACTGACAGCATGTCCCTTTTAAACAGACACAGAATGATCTGGGACTGACAGCACATCCCTTTTAAACAGACACAGAATGATCCGGGACTGACAGCATGTCCCTTTTAAACAGACATAGAGTGATTCAGGACTGACGGTACATCCCTTTTAAATAGACACAGAATGATCCGGGACTGACAGCACATCCCTTTTAAACAGACACAGAATGATCCAGGACTGAAAGCAGATCCCTTTTAAGCAGACACAGAATGATTCGGGACTGACAGTTGATCCCTTTTAAACAGACGTAGAATGATTCGGGACTGACAGCACATCCCTTTTAAACAGACATAGAATGATCCGAGATTGACAGCACATCCCTTTTAAACAGACACAGAATGATCCGGGACTGACAGCACATCCCTTTTCAACAGACACAGAATGATCCAGGACTGAAAGCAGATCCCTTTTAAACAGACACAGAATGATCCGGGACTGGCAGTTGATCCCTTTTAAATAGACATAGAATGATTCGGGACTGACAGCACATCCCTTTTAAACAGACATAGAATGATCCGGGATTGACAGCACATCCCTTTTAAACAGACACAGAATGATCCGGGACTGACAGCACATCCCTTTTAAACAGACATAGAATGATCCGGGATTGACAGCACATCCGTTTTAAACAGACACAGAATGATCCGGGATTGACAGCACATCCCTTTTAAATAGACACAGAATGATCCGGGATTGACAGCACATCCCTTTTAAACAGACATAGAATGATCCGGGATTGACAGCACATCCCTTTTAAACAGACACAGAATGATCCGGGATTGACAGCACATCCCTTTTAAACAGACACAGAATGATCCGGGACTGACAGCACATCCCTTTTAAACAGACACAGAATGATCCGGGATTGACAGTTGCTCCCTTTTAAACACACACAGAATGAATCACTTTCTTACTGGGACAAACAAGTCTTTTGCATCATTCAGTCCAAAAAAGCTGTTGGTTAGGAGCATCCTGAATTGCTGAACCACAGGCAGCCTTCAGTTGTCTGTGAAGAAGCAGACTGTCTAACATGCACCGTGCACATTCACCCACCAGGGCGCACACTCGTCTTTACTTACACTGCAGACTTGCTTACATGCACCGTGCATGTTAACCCACCAGGTGGGGCACATTCGCTATCATTTTTAAAGTATACTTATATTAATAGCAATTTATGTTAAACTAGGCTATTATTTTCCCCTAATACCCTGGTCTAGCAAAAGTCTATCGATCTCAGATATACAATCATTAAATGATCCAGCAACAACTGCCTTTTGTGGGAGGGAGTTCCACACTTCGACCTTTCTTTTTATGAAGAAATGGTTCCTAATTTCTCTCTTGAACAGCCTAGTTCCTATTATAATGTAATGTCCCCATGACCTAGACTCTACCTCCCCCCCCGCCCCCCACACCTGCCCCCACTCCCACCCACCATCCCTTGCACCAGCGGAAAACGTTTCCCTCTGTCTACCCTATCAATTACCTTCAATACCCTAAAAATCAGAATCTGCCCACACGGCAGACTGGTAAGACAGGTAAACGCCCAAAGGATCCAAGGAAAGTGACAAGTTGGAAGCAAAGGGTAGTGGTCGATGGGTGTTTTTGTGACTGGAAGGCTGTTCAGTGGGATTCGGGAGGGTTCAGTACTCGGTCCCGTGCTTTTTGTGTTATATATCACTGATTTAGACTCAATGCAGGATTAAGAAGTTTGCAGATGTTATATAAACATTGTCCATGTGGTTGTTAGTGAGAAAGAAATCTCCAGACTGCAGGACGTTATCAATGAATTGGTCAGGTGGGCAGAAAAGTGGCAAATGCAATATAATTCGTGGAAGTGAGAGGTAATGCATTAGGAGAGGGCTAACAGGACAAAGGAAAACACAATAAATGGTACGATATAGAGAAGCATAAAAAACAGAGGGACATTGTGCATGTCCACAGGTCCATGAAGGTAGCAGTGCAGGTAGATAAGGTGGTCATTATTTCCGATTTTTTTTTTAAATTCATGAATGGGATGTGGGTGTCGCTGGCTAGGCCTGCATTTAGTGCCCACCCCTAATTGCCCTTGAGAAGATGATGGTGATCCGCCTTCTTGAATCGCTGCAGTCCATATTGTGTAGGTACACCCACAATGCTGTTAGGAAGGGAGTTCCAGGATTTTGGCCCAGCGACAGTGAAGGAACGGCGATACAGTTCCAAGTCAGGATGGTGTGTGGCTTGGAAGGGCACTTGTAGGTGGTGACGTTCCCATGCGTCTGCTACCCTTGTCCTTCTAAGTGGTAGAGGTCGCGCTTTGGAAGGTGCTGTTGAAGTAGCTTTGGCGAGTTGCTGCAGTGCATCTTGTAGATGGTACACACTGAAGCCACAGTGTGCCGGTGGTGGATGGAGTGCAAATCAAGCGGGCTGCTTTATCCTGAATGGTGTCGAGCTTCTTGTGTGCTGTTGGAGCTGCACTCAACCAGGCAAGTGGAGAGTATTCCATCACACTCCTGACTTGTGCCTTGTCGATGGTGCAAAGGCTTTGGGGAGTCAGGAGGTGAGACACTCGCCGCAGAATTCCCAGCCTCTGGCCTGCTCTTGTAGCCACGGTATTTCTATGGCTGGTCCAGTTCAGTTTCTGATCAATGGTAAAATCCAGGATGTTGATAATTGGGGATTCAGCGATGGTAATGCCATTGAATGTCAAGGGGAGATGGTTAGAGTCTCGCTTGTTGGACATGGTTATTGCCTGGCTCTTGTGTGGTGCGAATGTTACTTGCCACTTGTCATCCCAAGTCTGAATGTTGTCCAGGTCTTGCTGCATATGGACACGGACTGCATCAGTATCTGATGAGTCTCGAATGGTGCTGAACAGTGTGCAATCATAAGCGAACATCCCCACTTCTGACCTTATGATTGCCTGCTGAATATTTCCAGCATCTTCTATTTTTATTATTGGTTAAAATGTCCTCGGAAATATTTTCCTTTATTAGGCGGCAGGCGGTTAAGAAGGCAAATGGTATGTTGGCCTTCATAGCGAGAGGGTTTTAGTACAGGAACAAGGATGTCTTGCTGCAGTTGTACATTGCCTTTGTGAGACCACATCTTGAGTATTGTGTGCAGTTTTGGTCGCCTTATCTGAGGAAGGATGTTCTTGCCATGGAAGGACTTCTGCAAAGATTCACCAGGCAGATAGCTGGGATGGCAGGAATGATGTATGAGGAGAGATTAGGTCGATTGGGTTATACTCACTGCAGTTTAGAAGAATGAGAGGGGTTCTCATTGAAACTTATAAAATTCTGACAGGACTGGACAGACTAGATGCAGGAAGGATGTTCCCGATGGTCGGGGAGTCCAGAACCAGGGGTCAAAGTCTAAGGATAAGGGGTAAGCCATTTAGGACTGAAATGAGGAGGAATTTCTTCATCCAGCGAGTGGTGAACCTGTAGAATTCTCTACCACAGAAGGCAGTTGAGGCCAATTCATTAAATATATTCAAGAAGGAGTTGGATATATTTCTTAAGGGTAAAGGGATCAACGGTTATGGGGATAATTCAGGGACCGGGTACTGAATTTGGATGATCAGCCATGATCCCATTGAATGGCAGAGCAGGCTCGAGGGGCCGAACGGCCTACTCCTGCTCCTATCTTCTATCTTTCTATGTTTCTATTAGCCAAGGCATAGAATTCAACAACAGGGTGGTTATGCTTGAACAGTATAAATCACTAGTTAGGCCGCAGCTAGAGTACTGCGGACAGCTTTGGTCACCACAGTACAGGAAAGATGTGATTGCACTCGAGAGGGTACAGAGGAGATTTACTAGGATGTTGCCAGGACTGGAAAATTTTAGCTATAAGTAAAGATTGGATAGGGTTGGGTTGTTATCTTTGGAGCAGTGGAGGTGGAGTGGAGACATAATTGAGGTGCATAAAATTCTGAGGTCCAAGATACAGTGGATAGGAAGGACCTATTTCCTTTAGCAGAAATGTCAATGATCTGGGGCGTAGATTTAAATTAACTGGTAAAATGATTAAAGAGGAGTTGACAAGAACCATTTTCACACAGAGAGTGGAGCGTTACTGGAAGTCACTACCGATCACATTAATAGAAAGCACTATGGATATGTACTTGAAGTGCTGCAACCTCCAGGGCTACGGACCCAGAGCTGGAAATTGGGATTAGGCAAAATATCTCTTTTTCGCCCGGCAAAGACACGATGGGCCGAATGGCCTCCTTCTCTGTCGTAAATTTCTGTATTTCTATGATCTCTGCCCTTAATCTTCAATATTCCAGGGAATACAAGCCTAGATTATGTGATCTCTGCTCATAGCCTAACCCTTGGAGCCCTGGTAACACACTCGTGAATCTGCACCACACTCCCTCCAAGGTCAATATATCCATTCTAAGGTGCAGTGCGCAGAACTGTACACAGTGGCCTAACCAGGCCTCTGCACAGCTGTCACACAACTTCCTTCCATTTATATTGTGCAGGGCAGTTGTCTAATAGTTTGCACAGGTCATTTCACTGTTGAAAGGTTGCATTTGCGCAGCTGCGATGGCCGAGTGGTTAAGGCGTTGGACTTGAAATCCAATGGGGGTACCTCACGCAGGTTACAAACCCTGCTCGTAGCGATTCTACTGCAAATTCTTTATTTTATTTCATCGGTTCACTGTGGAGATCACTGATCAGAATTCCCTCCACTGCGCGTTATTACACTGAATAACCTAAAGCTGTTGTTCCAATTGGAAGCACTAATTTGTCATCAATTAGAAATTGTGGATTTGTTTGAAACTATTTGCAAAGATCAGTGAGAAATTTACGCATAAGACAACACGTAAAAATTCCATTTAATAAAGAACCCTGCAATGTTTGGAAGAAAAAGAGTGGAAACGCGGTTTGGTTTTCTAAAATTGAACACGAAGTAAAAAGTGTGTAAAACGACCGCAGCAGGACTCGAACCTGCAATCGTCTGAGAGCATCAGAATTTACACCAAAGTCAGACACCTTAGCCATTAGGCCACGCGGCCACACAAAGATGCACTAAACAAATCCTAATAATGAGTGATTAAACTCCGTCACTGTGTTCATTTCAATAACAACAAAGAATGCTGGAAACACTCAGCAGGTCAGGCAGCATCGAGTGAGGGCGAAACAGAGTTAACCTTTCAGGTCGAACCCTTCGTCAGAACTGGAAAACGTGAGGGAAGAGGGATTTTTAAGCAGGGGTGGGAGGAGGCGAGGTAAGAACAAACGGAATGTCTGTGATAGAATGGAAGGCAGGAGAGATTGACTGACAAAAGGGATGATGGTGCAAGGCTAAAGGAGAGGTAATAGGACAAGTTAACGAATAAAGGATGGCGCAAGATGAGGTGTGAATGATTATGGCAGAAACATTAACAACTGTCATGTGAGGAAACATGGGAGCAAATTAAAAAAATAAAAGAAATACAGGGGCCAATTTATAGCCTGAAATTGTTGAACTCGGTGTTTAACTCCAGAAGGCTGTAAAGTGCCTAACAGAAAGATGAGGTACTGTTCCTCGAGCTTACGTAGAGCTTCATTGGAACAGTGTAACAGGCCAAGGAAGGAGAGATCAGAGAGGGAGTGGAGCAGATAATTATAGTGAAAGGCGACCAGAAGCTCGGGGTCACACTTGTCGACTGTTCTGCAAAGCGGTCACCCAATCTGCATTTGGTGTCACAATGTAGGTTCAGCGAATACAGTAACTAAATTGTAAGAAGTACATGTAATCGCTGATTCACCTGGAAGGAGTGTTTGGTGCCCTGGGCGATGGGAAGGAAAGGGCAGGTGTTGCATTTCCTGCACTTGCATGGAATGGTGCCGGGCAAAGGAGAAGGGGTGTTGGGGTGATAGAGGAGCGGACCAGGCTTTCATGGAGGGAGCAGTCCCTTCGAAATGCTGAAAGGGAGGAGGGGAAGATGTGTTTGGTGGTGGGATCATGCTGGAGGTGGTGGAAATGGTGCAGGATGATCCGTTGAATGTGGAGGCGGGTGGGGTGAAAGGTGAGGACAAGGGGGGAACACTATTATGTTTCTGGGAGTGAGCGGAAGGGGTGAGAGCAGCAGTGTGGGAAATGGAACAGACTCGGTCAAGTGTCATGTCAACCATGGTAGAGGGGGATCCTCAGTTGAGGAAAATGGAAGACATACCGGAAGCACTGGTATGGAAGGTGGCATCATCAGAACAGATGCAACAGAGACAGAGAAACTGGGAGAATGGAATAGAATGGAATGGATAAATCCCCAGGGACTGATAATCTACATCCTAGTGTACTTAAGGAAGTGGCCCTAGAAATAATAGATGCATTGCTGGTCATCTTCCAAAATTCGATAGACTCTGGAACAGTTCCCATGGATTGGAAGGTAGCTAATGTTACCCCACTATTCAAAAAAGGTGGTAGAGAGAAAACGGGGAATTATAGACCGGTAAGCCTGACATCGGTAGTGGGGGAAATGCTATGTGCCACACATGATAACAGCCAAAACAAGTGACAGGCAATGGCCAGCTCCAACAAGCGAAAGTCTAACCACCACCCCTTCACATTCAACAGCATGACCATCACCGAATCCCCCACCACCATTACCAACAACAACTTGCATTTATAAAGCACCTTTAACGTAGTAAAACGTCCCAAGGCGCTGCACAGGAGTATTTTCAGACAAAACATTTGACACCAATCCACATAAGGAGAAATTAGGGCAGGTGACCAAAAGCTTGGTCAAAGAGATAGGTTATAAGGAGCGTCTTAAAGGAGGAAAGAGTGGTGGACAGGTTTAGGCATGGAATTCCAAAGCTTAGGGCAACAGAGGTCAGAATCAGAGGAGCGCAGATATCTCAGGGGGTTGTGGGGTTGAAGGAGATTACAGAGATAGGGAGGGGCGAGGCCATTGAGGGAGCAGAAAATCAAAATATTATTAAAATGGAGAGAGACTACTGAATGCTGCGGTTAAGAGGGATCTGGGTGTCCTCGTACATGAAACACAAAAAGTTAGCATGCAGTAATTAAGTAGGCTAATGGAAGGTTGGCCTTTATTGCAAGGGGCATGGAGTATATAAGTCGGGAAGTCTTGCTACAACTGTACAGGTGAGGCCACGCCTAGAGTACTGCATACATTTTTGTTCTCCTTATTTAAGGAGGGATATACTTGCATTGGAAACAGTTCAGAGAAGGTTCTCTAGGTTGATTCCTGGAATGAAGGGATTGTCTTCTGAGGAAAGGTTGAGCAGGTTGGGCCTATACTCATTGGGGGTTAGAAGAATGAGAGGTGATCTTATTGGAACATATAAGATTCTGAGGGGGCTTGACAGGGTAGATGCTGAGAGGCTGTTTTCCCTCATGGGGGAATCTGGAATCAGGTGGCATAGTTTCAGAATAAGGGTTTGTCCATTTAAGACGCAGATGAGGAGGAATTTCTTCTCTCAGAGGGTTGTGAATCTTTGGAATTATCTACCCCAGAGAGCTGTGGAGCCTGAATCATTGATTATATTCAAGGCTGAGATAGACAGATTGTTGAACTGTCGGAGAGTCAAGGGTTAAGGGGGAACAGGCAGAAAAGTGGAGTTGAGGCCAAGATCAGATCAGCCGTGAACTTATTGAATGGTGGAGCAGGCTCGAGGGGCCGAATGGCCTACTCCTGCTCCTATTTCTTATGTTCTTAAGTTCTTATAAGGGCAGCAGGTGCATGGGAACACCATCACCTCCAAGTTCCCTTCCAAGTTACACACCATCCCGATGTGAAAATATATCACCATAACTTCATCGTCGCTAGGTCAATATCCTGGAAATCCCTCCCTAACAGTACTATTGGAGGACCTTCACCACATTGACTGCAGCGGGTCAAGAGGGCTTCTCACTACCACCTTCTCAAGGGCAATTAGGGATGGGCAATTAATGCTGGCCTTGCCAGCGATGCCCAAGTCCTAGGAATAAATTAAATTAAATTAAAATAGTCACGACTGGATGTGGAAGGATTGCAGAGCTTTGATCTGATCCGTTGGTTGTTGGATCGCTTAGCTCTGTCTACACATGCTGTTTCCATAGCTTAGCATGTGTGTAGTCCTGTGTTGTAGCTTCATGAGTTTGGCACCTCATTATAGGTACGCCTGGTGCTGCTCCTGAAATGCTCTTCTGCACTCCTCATTAAACCAGGGTTGGTCCCCTGTCTTGATGCTAATGGTAGTGTGAGGAATATGCCGGTCCATCAGGTTACAGATTGTGGTGGAAATCAATTCCAAAACTGAGGCCCCCTCTGCCCTCTCGGGTGGACATAATCGATCCCATGGCACTATTGGAAGAAGAGCAGGGGGTGGTGAGGTTTACCCCGGTGTCCTGTAGCCAATATTTTCCTCAAATCACCATCACTAAAACAGGTAATCCTCGATTATCACATTGTGGGAGCTTGCTGTGCACAAATTGGCTGTTGCTGTTTTTCCTACATTACAACAGTGACTACAACTACATTGCCTGTAAAGCGCTTTGAGACGTCCTCAGGTGAAAGGTGCTGTAGAAATCAGAGTCTTTCTTTTACAGCCTTCGAAGTCACAGAATCACAGAAACCCCACAGTGCAGATAGAGGCCATTTCGGCCCATCGAGCCTGCACCGACACATATCCCACCCGATCCCCATAACCCCTACAGCAACACATATCCCACCCTATCCCCGTAACCCCACATATTTAATCCCGCTAACACTAAAGGTCAATTTACCATAGCCAATCAACCTAACCCGCACATCTTTGGACTGTGGGAGGAAACCGGAGCACTGACAACTGAAAAAACCAAAAATCAACATAAATTGAATTTAACAGCAAAAGCAGTTAAAGCAGGCCTGTTAGCTCAGTAGGTTAAAGAGTGGTGCTAATTAATGCCAAGGTCGCGGGTTCGATCCACGTATGGGCCATTTAGTTTTTGATGGTGTGGGTGGTTTCTTAATTTTGCTATTTGCTGAAAAGTTTGGAGCTGTCATACTTTGAAGCAAAGCTACAAAACCTTAGTTCTGCCAAGAGCTCAAGGAACTGGAAGGTTGACCCTGTGTCTATCTGTCCACAGATGGCGCTGATCTATAAATTACTTCTACGGTTCGCGTGGCCTAATGGATAAGGCGTCAGTCTTCGTTATTAATTTTGAGGTTATCAGAATATTGCAGGTTCGAGTCCTGCCACGGTCTTTTTACACACTTTTTAATTCGTGTTCAGTTTTATAAAACCAAACCGTGTTCCCACTTAGTAGCTGAAGGTGATTCCATAGCAAACATTGCAGGGCTCTTTGTTAATTAGTATTTTTGATGCTGCTTTTTGTGTGTATTGCTCACTAGTTGCCAACAAATCCACAATATCTAATTGATGCCGATAAATTATTAGTGTTTCAATTGGAACTTTGGGTTAATCAGTGTAATAAAGTGCAGTGGAGGGAATTCTGATCAATTTCGGGGCCAGTGATCGCCACAGGGAGCCGATGAAATAAAATAAAGAATTTGCATCAAAGTCGCTGCGAGCAGGGCTCGAACCGACGCGGGGAAACCCCATTGCATTTCGAGTCCAACGCCTTAACCACTCAGCCATCACAGCTGCACGCCAGCAGCGAGAAAATGCTTCCTACTGTGAGTGAGTCAGGAACTAGCTCAGAGAAGACAGGTCATAAATACTCACCGATAAATCCAGCAGGGAATTCAGGATTAACTTCTTTGCACAGAGAGCGCTGAGAATGTGGAAGGAGCTCCCACGAGCAGTAGTTGAGGCGAATACTACAGATGCATTTAAGAGGAAGGGAGAAAGGAATGGAAGGATATGCTGATAGGATTTTTAAAATTCGTTTGTTGGATGTGTGTGCGCTGGCAAGGCCTGCATTAAATGCCCATCCCGAATTGCCCCTTGAGAAGGTGGTGGTGAGCCGCCTTCTTGAACCGCTGCAGTCCCTGTGGTGAAGGTGCTCCCACAGTGCTGTTAGGGAGGGAGTTCCAGGATTTTGACCCAGCGACGATGAAGGATCGGCAATATATTTCTAAGTCAGAATGGTGTGTGACTTGGAGGGGAACTTGGAGGTGGGGGTGTTCCCATGCGCCTGCTGCGCTTGTCCTTCTAGGTGGAAGAGGTTGCGTGTTTGGCAGGTGCTGCTGAAGAAGCCTTGGTGAGCTGCTGCAGTGCATCTTGTAGATGGTACGCACTGCAGCCACGGTGCGCCAGTGGTGGAGGGAGTGAATGTTTAAGGTGGTGGATGGGGTGCCAATCAAGCGAGCTGCATTGTCCTGGATGGTGTCGAACTTCTTGAGTGTTGTTGGAGCTGCACTCATCCAGGCAAGTGGAGAGTATTCCATCACACTCCTTACTTGTGCCTTGTAGATGGTAGAAAGGCTTTGGGGAGTCAGGAGGTGAGAGACACGACGCAGAATGCCTAGCCTCTGACCTTCTCTTGTTGTCACAGTATTTATGGTCAATGGTAACCCCCAGGATGTTGGTGGTCAGCTCCTTTGTTCAAGTTGGACCAAGGTTTTAATGAAGTCGGGAGCCGAGTGCTCTTGGCAGAACCCAAACCGGGCATCAATTGGTCAGTTAGTGCCACCATACAGCACTGTGGATGACACCTTCCATCACTTTGCTGATGATTGAGAGTAGAGAGCAGACTGATGGGGCGGTAATTGGCTGGATTGGATTTCTCCTGCTTTTTGTGGACAGGACATACCTGGGCAGTCATCCACATTGTTGGATAGATGCCAGTGTTGTAGCTGTACTAGAACAGCTTGGCTGGAGCACAAGTATTCAGAATGATAGCCGGGGTGTTGTCAGGGCCCAGAGCCATTGCTGTATCCAGTGTGCTCAGCCTTTTCTTGATATCACGTGGAGTGAGTCGAATTGGCTGAAGACTGGCTTCTGTGATGGTGGGGACCTCAGGAGGAGGCTGATATGGATCAGGCCAGGTGGTCCGTTCAGCTTCATTTTTATTATTTTGTTTCATAGCGGTTTGTTACAACTGAGTGGCTTGCTAGGCCATTTCAGAGGGCAGTTAACAATCAACCACATTGCTATGGGACTGGAGTCACACCAAAGGCCAGACCAGGTAAGGACGGCAGATTTCTTTCCCTGAAAGACATTAGTGAACCAGATGGGTTTTTACGACAATCCGATAGTTTCATGGTTACCATTACTGATTCTAGTTTTATTTGGGGGGTGAGGAGAAATAGAGAAGGAGGAGGCTCGTGTGGAGACCAGTTCGTGCAAATGCACTGTTTCTGTGGGGCAGACTCTATAATATTATGTAACACCCGTTTTAATCAGACACAGAATGATCCGGGACTGACAGCACATCCCTTTTAAACAGACACAGCATGACCAGGGACTTACAGCACATCCCTTTTAAACAGACACAGGATGATGCGGGACTGACAGCACATCCCTTTTCAACAGACACAGAGTGATCCTGGACTGACAGTACATCCCTTTTTAACAGACACAGAATAATCCGGGACTGACAGCACATCCATTTTAAACAGACACAGAATAATCCGGGACTGAAAGCATGTCCCTTTTAAACAGACACAGAATGATCCGGGACTGACAGCATGTCCCTTTTAAACAGACACAGAATAATCCGGACTGACAGAATGTCCCTTTTAAACAGACACAGAATAAAGCGGGACTGACAGCATGTCCCTTTTAAACAGACACAGAATGATCCGGGACTGACAGCATGTCCCTTTTAAACAGACACAGAATGATCCGGGACTGAAAGTAGACCCCTTTTAAACAGTCATGGAATGCTGCCTGACCTGCAGAGTGTTTCCAGCATTTCATCTATTTATATTTCAGATTTCCAGCATCAGCACTATTTTGCTTTTGTAATCGAATTTTATGTAATTGGCTCTGTGGCACAATGGATAGTGCATTGGACTTCTGCTTATATGACAGATTAAGGCATTCAAAGGTTGTGGGTTTGAGTCCCACCAGAGTCGGATTTTGGGTCAGGGTTTGGTGGTTCCTCCACTGTCGGTACATTTTGCAGTAAATCAGTAATTCAGAGAAGGGAAACTACCGCCCGACACTTTCCCTCTGAGTGCTCTCAACCCCTGAGTCAGTTACACAGAAGCAGGAGGAGGCCATTCAGTCCCATGGCCGTTTTACATAGGAACAGGAGGAGACCATTCAGTCCCATGACCCTTTTACACAGTAAAAGGAGGAGGCCATTCAGCCCCTTTAGCCTGTTATACAGGAACAGCAGGAGGCCATTCAGCCCCTCGAGCCTGTTACACAGGGGCAAGAGGGGGCCTTTAACGCCTCGAGCCTCTTGCATTGGACAGGAGGAAGCCATTCAGCGATACAAGATCTGTACAAGAACAGTAGAACTCCATTCAGCCCCTCGAACCTGTTACATAGGATGAAGAGGAGGCAAATCAGATCCATGATCCAGTTATAAAGGAACAGGAGGAGGCAATTCAGACCCACGAGTCTGTTTCACAGGAACAGCAGGAGGCCATTCAGCCCCTCAAACCTGCCACAGATGAACAGGGGGAGGACATTCAGTCCCTCAAGCCTGCTACACTGGAACAGGAGGAGGCAATTCAGACACACGAGTCTGTTATACGGGAACAGGAGGAGGCCATTCAGCCCCTCAAGACTGTTATACATGAACAGGAGGAGGCCATTCTGCCCCTCGTGCCTGTTATACATGCACAGGAGGATGCCATTCAGCCCCTCGAGCCTGTTGCACAGTAAAAGGAGGAGGCCATTCATCCCCTCAAGCCTGTTACATAGGAACAAGAGGAGACAATTCAGACACACGAGCCTGTTATACAGGAACAGGGGGAGGCTATTCAGCCTGTCGAGCGTGTTATACAGGAAAAGGAGGAAGCCATTCAGCCCCTCAAGCCTGTTAGACAGGAACAGGAGGAGGCCATTCAGCCCCTCGAGCCGGTTACACAGGAATAGGAGGATTCCATTCAGCCATTCAAGCCCGTTATACATGAACAGGAGGAGGCCATTCAGCCCCTCGAGCCTGTTATACATGCACAGGAGGAGGCCATTCAGCCCCTTGAGTCTGTTATACAGGAACAGGAGGATGCCATTCAGCCCTTCGAGTCTGTTATAAAGGAACAGGAGGAGGCCAATCAGCTCCTCGGGTATGTTACACATAAACAGGAAGAGGCCATTCAGCCCATCGAGCCTATCATACAGGAACAGGAGGAGGCCATTCAGCCCCTCGAGCCTGTTATGCAGGATAAGGAGGAGGCTATTCAGCCTGCTATGCAGGAAAAGGAGGAAGCCACTCAGCCCCTCAAGCCTGTTAAACAGGAACATCATGGGCAAGGAAACCTCCTGCGGATTACCAGCTACCACCCTCCCTCAGCTGATGAATCAGTGCTCCTCCATGTTGAACACCACTTGGAAGAAGCACTGAATGCAGCAAGGGCACAGAATGTACTCTGGGTGGGGACCTGAATGCCCATCACCAAGAGCGGCTCGGTAGCAGCACTACTGACCGAGTTGTTCGAGTCCTGAAGGACATAGCTGCCAGTCTGGGCCTGCGGCAGGTGGTAAGGGAACCAACACGAGGGGAACACCTATTTGACCTCCCCCTGACCAATCTACCTGTCACAGATGCAAAGCAGTTCAAAAAGTATTCATTGGCTGTAAAGCACTTTGGGATGTCCTGAGGTCGTGAAAGGCCTGCAGAAATGCAAGTCTTTCTTTTACAGCCTTCAAAGACAGTGACTTAGCGGGCAAAGACCAGAAACAGGGATGGCACTATAGAGGAGCCTTACAGTTGGGCGGGTTAGCTCAGTTGATTAGAGCGTGGTGCTAATACCGTCAAGGTCGCGGGTTCGATTCCCGTACGGGTCATTTATTTTTCGAGGGAAGGTTAGTTTCATAATTTTGTAATTTGTGAGCAGTTTAAAAGTTTAAAAAGTTTGGAAGGAAACTCACACGGGACCTACAAAGCTGCAAAATCTTAGTTCTACCGAGTTTTAATGGACCTGAAAGGTTAACCCTGTGTTTTTCTGTCCACAGATGTTCCCTGACCTATGGAGTGTTTCCAACATTTAATGAACAATTTCAGATCCAGCATCTGCTGCATTTCGCTTTTTATTTTACCGCAGTGCCCTCGCTTCTATTAACAAAAGTCAAAATTAAATTGTAGCTAACAGAAAATGGGCCTGCCTGTCCCTGTGAGCATTGGCGGTTCGGGGGTAGAATTCTTGCCTGCCATGTGGGCGACCTGGGTTCGATTCCCGGCCAATGTAGTTTAACATTTTTAACAATTTATTTCAGAGCAAACACATCACATGAAACATTAATAATAAATTAGCTGTTCCTGTGTAACTGGATCAAGGGAATTAATGGCCTCCACCTGTTTCTGTGTAACAGGCTTGAGGGGCTGAATGTCCTCCTGTTCCACTGTAACAGGCTCGATGGGCTGAATGGCCTCCTGTTCCAGTGTAACAGGCTTGAGGGGCTGAATGGCCTCCTCTTGATCCTGTGCAACATGCTCGAGGGGCTGAATGGCCTCCTCCTGTTCCTGTCTAACAGGCTCGAGGGGCTGAATGGCCTCCTCCTGTGTAACAGGCTCGAGGGGCTGAATGGCCTCCTGTTCCTGTGTAACGGGCTCGAGGGACTGACTGGCCTCCTCCTGTTCCTGTTTGACAGGCTCAAGGGGCTTAATGGCCTCCTCCTGTTCCTGTTTGACAGGCTCGAGGGGCTGAATGGCCTCCTCCTGTTCCGGTTTGACAGGCTCGAGGGGCTGAATGGCCTCCTCCTTGTCCGGTTTGACAGGATCGAGCGGCTGAATGGCCTCCTCCTGTTCCTGTTTGACAGGCTCGAGGGGATGAATGGCTTCCTCCTGTTCCGGTTTGACAGGCTCGAGCGGCTGAATGGCCTCCTCGTGTTCCTGTTTCACAGGCTCAAGGGGCTGAATGGCCTTCTGTTCCAGTGTAACAGGCTTGAGGGGCTTAATGGCCTCCTCCTGTTCCTGTGCAACGTGCTCGAGGGGCTGAATGGCCTCCTCCTGTTCCTGTGTAACAGGCTCGAGGGGCTGAATGGCCTCCTCCTGTGTAACAGGCTCGAGGGGCTGAATGGCCTCCTGTTCCAGTGTAACTGGCTCAAGGGGCTGAATGGCCTCCTCCTGTTCCTGTTTGACAGGCTCGAGGGGCTGAATGGCCTCCTCCTGTTCCTGTTTGACAGGCTCGAGGGGCTGAATGACCTCCTCCTGTTCCTGTTCGACAGGCTCGAGGGGCTGAATGGCCTCCTCATGTTCCGGTTTGACAGGCTCGAGGGGCTGAATGGCCTCCTCCAGTTCCGGTTTGACAGGCTCGAGCGGCTGAATGGCCTCCTCCTGTTCCTGTTCGACAGGCTCGAGGGGCTGAATGGCCTCCTCCTGTTCCGGTTTGACAGGCTCGAGGGGCTGAATGGCCTCCTCCAGTTCTGGTTTGACAGGCTCGTGCGGCTGAATGGCCTCCTCCTGTTCCTGTTTGACAGGCTCGAGGGGCTGAATGGCCTCCTCCTGTTCCGGTTTGACAGGCTCAAGGGGCTGAATGGCCTCCTCCTGTTCCTGTTTGACAAGCTCAAGGGGCTGAATGGCCTCCTCCTGTTCCTGTGTAACAGGCTCGAGGGACTGAATGGCCTCCTCCTGTTCCTGTTCGACAGGCTCAAGGGGCTGAATGGTCTCCTCCTGTCCCGGTTTGACAGGCTCGAGGGGCTGAATGGCCTCCTCCTGTTCCTGTGTAACAGGCTCGAGGGACTGAATGGACTCCTCCTGTTCGTGTTTGACAGGCTCAAGGGGCTGAATGGTCTCCTCCTGTCCCGTTTTGACAGGCTCGAGGGACTGAATGGCCTCCTCCTGTTCTGGTTTGACAGGCTCAAGCGGCTGAATGGACTCCTCCTGTTCCGGTTTGACAGGCTCGAGGGGCTGAATGGCCTCCGCTAGTTCTGGTTTGACAGGCTCGAGGGGCTGAATGGCCTCCTCCTGTTCCTATTGAACCATGTTTCAGGCACTGAAGTGGCTGATGTTCCGATTGTGCCCTCTGCTGTCCCGGCGCAGAAAGAAACACAGTACCAGTGTATAAAATCCCAAGTCCTTGTACTTTCTTTCTTTCTTTGAATCTTTCTTTCATTTCTTCCTTTTCTGTGCCATATGCTCCTTAATCTATTGTTGCTTAGTGATAGATGTGTTCATATTTGCCGGTTTCAAAGTGTTCATTGCTTCTGCTGATTTGAATTGTGTCGAAAAAGTGAACTGAATTTCTCCACCTGTATGAAGCATCCTTGGGTTCGAAGCTGTTTTGGTTTCAATCAAACAAACGCACAGATTTCTCGAACTCGCTGAGCCTTTCCTGGCCAGTATTTGTTTCTTGCTTCCTTGCATTTGGAAAGGCCCAGGCTTCATCCCCGGCCTGTGCTGAGGGAGCTGACCTGAGCCTGGGCAGCGGTTACAATTGGTGTCTGTGGCCCTGTATTAGGGAGAGGGTGAATGAGCCTGGCTTCTTGTCCACTCGCCCTGCTGGCTGTGGGCAATGGCTGAGCAGAGGATCAGTTGTGATGGGTGTCAGCAGGAGGGGAGAGGTGGAGAAGGGAAGTTGTAAAGATAAAGAAAGGGGCTCCCAGCTGTGACAGCTGCTGCTGCCCACAGTAGGCAGTTTGGACATTGGGTTACCACAGCCCATGACACACACGAGCCAATCCAGCCTCCTCGTGGACTGCCTTCACTTACACTTCTCCTTTTTAAGATGAAACTGTCATTTTATTCATGTGACGTCTAAACCACATCCCCTCTGATTGTCATTTCAAAACCATGGCACTTACAGTCTCAGCTCAACATCGGCAAACCCCAGCAGCAAGCAGGTGAGATTTACAATCTCTTAATGATCAATGATCTTTCACAGGAACGTGTCAAATCAGTGCTATGTTGTTAAAGTCAACACAGGATGTCAAGGTCTTAGAGAGGGTGCAGAGGAGATTTACCAGAATGGTACCAGGGATGAGGGAATTCAATTATGTGGAGAGACTGGAGAAGCTGGGATTGTTCTCCTTAGAGCAGAGAGGGTTAAGAGGAGATTTGATAGAGATTTTCAAACTTATGAATAGTTTTGAGAGCGTAAATAAGAAGAAAGTGCATCCACTGGCAGAAGGTTCGGTAACCAGAGGACACAGATTTATGGTGATTGGCAAAAGAACCAGAGGTGACATGAGGAAACATTTTTTTTAAGCAGCAAGTTGTTGTGATCTGGAATGCGCTGCCTGAAAGGGCGGTGGAAGCAGATTCAATAGTAACTTTCAAAAGGCAGTTGAATAAATACTTGAAGGAAAAACATTACAGGGCTATGGGGAAAGGGCAGGTGAATGAAATTAATTGCAGAGCTCTTTCAAAGTGCCGGCGCAGGGCTATGGGGAGAGAGTGGGGCACTGGGATTTTTTGGGATTGATCCAGGTCTATGGGGTGTGAGTGGGGCAGTGTGATTTGTTTGGGATTGATTCAGGGCTATGGAGTGAGAGCGGGGCAGTGGGATTAGTTTGTGATTGATACAGGGCTATGGGGTGTGAGCGGGGCAGTGGGATTAGTTTGTGATTGATACAGGTCTATGGGGTGTGAGCGGGGCAGTGGGACTAGTTTGGGATTGATTCAGGGCTATGGGGTGAGAGCGGGGCAGTGGGATTAGTTTGTGATTGATACAGGGCTATGGGGTGTGAGCGGGGCAGTGGGATTAGTTTGGGATTGATACAGGCGTATGGGGTGTGAGCGGGGCAGTGGGATTAGTTTGGGGATTGATACAGGGCTATGGGGAGATAGCGGGTCAGTGGGATTAGTTTGGGATTTTTACAGGGCTATGGGGAGATAGCGGGTCAGTGGGATTAGTTTGGGATTGTTACAGGGCTTTGGGGAGCGAGTGGGGCAGTGGGATTAGTTTGCGATTGATACAGGTCTATGGGGAGATAGTGGGTCAGTGGGTTTAGTTTAGTATTGCTGTGGCAAAGACCCAGAATTAACACAGTGGGCCGAATGGTCTCCACTGCTCTGTAAATATCTATTGTTGGAGACTCCTCGGCAGCTTTTAACACACCATTTGGTGTACATTTCCTCTCCATATTCTTCTCTAAATGTTCACTGACGGTTCCTTCACAGCTACCCAGGCTCCCTGTTTTTCGTGTTAGCAGCAAATGTCGATACGTCTGCCTCCTGTACCCAAGTCCAGATTGTTGAAATAGCAAGAAGGGCAACGGTCGCAGCAGTGATGCAGGGGGGCCAACTCTTTCCATCGTCCAGTCAAAAAAACACCCAATAACTACCGCACTCTGCTTCTGTCTTTTAACCAGCTTCCTGGTTTCTAGAACGGTTTCTAGTTGAGTATTAATTTTATCCCAGATAAGGATATAGAAACATAGAAACATAGAAGATAGGAGAAGGAGTAGCCCATTCGACCCCTCGAGCCTGCTCCGCCATTCAATGCGATCATGGCTGATCATCCAAATTCAGTACCCGGTCCCTGCTTTCTCCCCATCCACCTTGGTCCCTTTAGCCTTAAGAAATATATCCAACTTCTTCTTGAATATATTTAATGAACTGGCCTCTACTGCCTTTTCTGGTGGAGAATTCCACAGGTTCACCACTCTCTGGGTGAAGAAATTCCTCCTCATCTCAGTCCTAAATGGCTTACCCCTTATCCTTAGACTGTGACCCCTAGTACTGGACTCCCCGGCCATCGAGAACATCCTTCCTGCATCTGGTCTGTCCAGTCCCGTCAGAATTTTATAAGTTTCAATGAGATCCCCTCTCATTCTTCTAAACTCCAGCGAGTGTAAGCCCAATCGACTCAATCTCTCCTCATTCGTCATTCCTGCCATCCCAGGTATCAGCCTGTTGAATCTTCGCTGAACTCCTTCCATGGCAAGAACATCCTTCCTCAGATAAGGCGACCAAAACTGCACACAGTACTCACGATGTGGTCTCACCAAGGCCCTGTACAACTGCAGCAAGACATCCTTGTTCCTGTACTCAAACCCTCTCGCTAAGAAGGCCAACATACCATTTGCCTTCTTAACTGCCTGCTGCACCTCCATGCTTACCTTCAGCGACTGCTGTACAAGGACACCCAGGTCTCGTTGCACTTCCCATTCTCCCAATCTATTGCTATTCAGATAATAATCTGCCTTCCTGTTTTTGACACCAAAGTGGATAACCTCGCATTTATCCACGTTATATTGCATCTGCCATGCTTTTGCCCAATCACCCAACCTGTCCAAATCATACTGGAGTTTCTCGGCATCCTCCTCACAGCACACACGCCCACCCAGCTTTGTGTCATCTGCAAATTTGGAGATATTACATCTAGTTCCCTTGTCTAGATCATTATTATATATTGTGAATAGCTGGGGTCCAAGGACCGATCCCTGCGGTGCCCCACTAGTTACTGCCTGCCGCTCGGAAAAAGACCCATTTATACGAACACTTTGTCAACTGTCTGCCAACCAGTTCTCTATCCAAGTCAATACCTTGCCCCCAATCCCATGTGCCTTAACTTTACACGTTAATCTCTTATGCGGGACCTTATCGAAAGCCTTTTGAAAGTCCAAATACACCACATCCGCTGATTCTCCATTGTCTATTTTACCAGTTACATCCTCAAAAAATTCCAGTAGATTAGTCAAGCACGATTTACCTTTTGTAAATCCATGTTGACTTTGTCCGATCCTGTCACTGTTTTACAAGTGCTCTGCTATTACATCTTTTATAATGGACTCTAGCATTTTCCCCACTACCGATGTCAGGTTTACCGGTCTGTAATTCCCATTTTTCTCTCGACCACCTGTTTTGAATAGTGGGGTAACATTAGCTACCCTCCAATCTATGGGTACTGTTCCAGATTCCATCGAATGTTGGAAGATGATCAGCAATGCATCTACTATTTCTAGGGCCACCTCCTTAAGTACCCTAGGATGTAGATTATCAGCCCCTGGGGATTTATCGGCCTTCAATCCCTTCAATTCCCTAACACCATTTCCCTACAAATACTGACTTCTTTCAGTTCCTCCCTTTCATCAGACCCTATAAGACCATACGAACATAAGAAATAGGAGCAGGAGTAGGCAATCGGCCCCTCGAGCCTGCTCCGCCATTCAATAAGATCATGGCTGATCTGATCCTAGCCGCCAATCTGCTATCACAGAACCATCTCCTGAATCTAACAGAATTAGACACACGAAATAGGAGCAGGATCAGGCTACACAGCCCCTGGGCCCGCTCCGCTACCCACAGGGCCATGTCCGATCCGAACCTAGACTCATGTCCAAATTCCTGCCCGCTCCCCGTAAACCTTAATTCCATTTACTTCTAGGAAACTGTCTATTTCTGTTTTAAATTTATGTAATGATGTAGCTTCTACAGCTTTTTGGGGCAGCATATTCCATGGACCTACCACCCTCTGAGTGAAGTAGTTCCTCCTCATCTCAGTGTTGAAAGAGCAGCCCCTTATTCTAAGACTATGCCACCTAGTTCTAGTTTCACCCATCATCGGGAACATCCTCCCCGCATCCACCCGATCAAACCCCTTCACAATCTTATATGTTTCAATAAGATCGCCTCTCATTCTTCTGAACTCCAATGAGTAGAGTCCCAATCTACTCATCCTCGCCTCATATATCCATCCCCTCATCCCCGGGATTAACCGAGTGAACCTTCTTTGTACTGACTCGAGAGCAAGTATGTATTTTCTTAAGTATGGACACCAAAACTGTATGCAGTATTCCAGGTGCGGTCTCACCAATACCTTGTACAACTGAAGCAATACCTCCCTATTTTTATATTCTATCCCCCTAGCAATGAAAGCCAACATTCCATTGGCCTTCTTAATCACTTGCTGCACCTGCATACTAACCTTTTGAGTTTCATGCACCAGGACCCCCAGATCCCTTTTTACTTAAGTACTTTCCAGTTTCTTGCCATTAAGATAATAACTTGCTCTACGATTTTTCCTGCCAAAGTGCATAACCTCACACTTTCCAGTATTGTATTCCATCTGCCAAATCTCTGCCCACTTATTTGGCTTTCTTTGTCCCCTTGCAGGTTTTTTATGTCCTCCTCACTCACTACTTTCCCTCCCATCATAGTATCATCTGCAAACTTTGATATTTTACACTCGGTCCCCTCCTCCAAATCGTTAATATAGATTGTAAGGAGTTGGGGACCCAGCACTGACCCCGGCGGAGCACCACTCGTTACTGATTGCGAGTCTGAGAATGAACCATTTGTCCCAACTCTCTGCCTTCTGTTAGATAGCCAATCCTCTATCCATGCCAGAATATTACCCCCAATCCCGTGATTTTTTATCTTAAGCAATAATCTTTTGTGTGGCCCCTTGTCAAATGCCTTTTGGAAGTCTAAATACACTACGTCCACTGGTTCCCCTTTATCCACCCTATATGTTACTTCCACAAAGAACTCCAGCAAATTTGTCAAACATGACTTCCCCTTCATAAAACCATGCTGACTTTGTCCTATTAAATTATGATTATCCAAATGTCCTGTTACTGTCTCCTTAATAATGGACTCCAAAATTTTACCTACCACAAACTTTAGGCTAACCGGTCTATAGTTTCCAGCCTTCTGCCTACTGCTCTTTTTAAATAAGGGTGTTACATTAGCAGTTTTCCAGTCTGCCGGGACCTTTGCTGAGTCCAGGGAGTTTTGGAAAATTATTACCAATGCATCCACAATCCCTACCGCCACTTCCCTCAAGACCCTAGGATGTAAGCCATCAGGTCCAGGTGATTTATCTGCCTTGAGTCCCATTATTTTACCGAGTACCACTTCCTCAGTGATCTTGTTCGTGTTTAGCTCCTCCCCACCTATAGCCCCCTGTTTGTCCAGTGTTGGGATATTCTTAGTGTCCTCTACTGTAAAGACTGCTACAATATATCCATTCAGTGTTTTTGCCATCTCCATATTTCCCACCATTAATTTCCCGGTCTCATCCTCTGAGAGACCAACATTTACTTTAACCACCCTTTTTCTTTTTATATAACTATAAAAACTCTTACTATCTGTTTTTATATTTTTTGCTAATTTACTTTCATAATCTATCTTCCTTTCTTAATCAATCTTTTTGTTATTTTTTGCTGTCTTTTAAAGTTTTCCCAATCCTCTATCCTCCCACGAGATTTGGCTACCTTATATGCCCTTGTTTTTAGTCGAATACTATCCTTAATTTCTTTACTTAGCCACGGATGGCTGTCTTTTCTTTCACACCCTTTTCTTCTCAGTGGAATATATTTTTTTTGGAAGTTGTAAAATAACTCCTTAAATGTGCACCACTGATAATGTATCGTCTTACCCTTTAATCTATTTTCCCAATCCACTCTAATCAAGTTCACTCTCATATGTTCATAGTCTCCTTTATTCAAGCTTAGCACGCTTGTTTGAGATCCAACCTTCTCACCCTCTAATTGAATATGGAATTCAACCATGTTATGGTCACTCATTCCAAGGGGATCCTTTACTAGGACATTTTTAATTAATCCTGTCTCGTTACACATGACCAGATCTAAGTTTGCTTGCCCCCTGGTCGGTTCAGTTACATACTGCTCAAGAAACCCATCCCTAATACACTCAATGAACTCATCCTCAAGGCAGCCCTGCCCAATTTGATTTGTCCAATTAATATGATAGTTAAAATCCCCCATAATTATAGATGTTCCCTTATTACAAGCTTCAACTACTTCCTGATTGATACTCCGTCCAACAAAGTTGCAACTGTTCGGAGGCCTATAGACTACGCCCACTAGTGTTTTTTTCCCCTTATTATTCCTTACCTCCACCCAAACTGTTTCATTATCCTGATCTTTTGACCCAATATCATTTCTCTGTATTACAGTGGTTCCTTCCTTTATTAACATAGCCACCCCACCTCCCCTTCCTTCCTGCCTGTCCTTCCTGATCGTTAAATAACCTGGTATGTTTAATTCCCAGGCATTGTCACCCTGCAGCCATGTTTCTGTAATGGCCACAAGATCATACCCATATGTAGTTATTTGTGCCATTAACTCGTCTATTTTGTTACGAATGCTACGTGCATTCAGATAGAGAATTTTCAAATATTTTTGTTTTTAATTCATTGATGGGATGTGGGCGTCGCTGGCTAGGCCTGCATTTAGTACCCATCCCTAATTGCCCTTGAGAAGATGGTGGTGAGCCCCCTTCTTGAACCGCTGCAGTCCATATGGTGTAGGTACACCAACAATGCTGTTAGGAAGGGAGTTCCAGGATTTTGCAATGATACAGGTCCAAGTCAGGATGGTGTGTGGCTTGGAGGGGAACGTGTAGGTGGTGATGTTCCCATGCGTCTGCTACCCTTGTCCTTCTAAGTGGTAGAGGTCGCGTGTTTGGAAGGTGCTGTTGAAGGAGCTTTGGCGAGTTGCTGCAGTGCATCTTGTAGATGGTACACACTGCAGCCACAGTGCGCCGGTGGTGGAGGGAGTGAATGTTGAAAATGGTGGATGGAGTTCCAATCAAGCGGGCTGCTTTATCCTGAATGGTGTCGAGCTTCTTGAGTGTTGTTGGAGCTGCACTCATCCAGGCAAGTAGAGGGTATTCCATCACACTCCTGACTTGTGCCTTGTAGATGGTGGAAAGGCTTTGGGGAGTCAGGAGTTGAGAGACTCGCCACAGAATTCCCAGCCTCTGGCCTGCTCTTGTAGCCACAGTATTTATATGGCTGGTCCAGTTCAGTTACTGATCAATGGTAACCCCCAGGATGCTGATAGTGGGGGATTCAGCGATGGTAATGCCATTCAATGTCATGGGGAGATTGTTAGAGTCTCGCTTGTTGGAGATGTTGATTGCCTGGCACTTGTTTGGTGCGAATGTTAGTTGTCACTTTTCAGCCCAAGTCTGAATGTTGTCCAGGTCTTGCTGCATAGGGAAACGGACTGCGTCAGTATCTGACAATTCTCGAATGGTGCTGAACAGTGTGCAATCATCAGCGAACATCCCCACTTCTGACCTTTTGATGGAGGGAAGGTCATTGATGAAACAGCTGAAGATGGTTGGGCCTAGGGCACTGCCCTGAGGAACTCCTGCAGTGATATCATGTGATTGAGATGAATGACCTCCAACAACCACAGCCAACTTCCTTTGTGCTAGGTATGATTCCAACCAATGGAGAGTTTTCCCCTTCATTCCCATTGATTTCAGTTTTGCTAGGGCTCCTTGATGCCACGCTCGATCAAATGCTGCCTTGATGTCAAGGGCAGTCACTCTCACCTCACCTCTTGAGTTCAGCTCTTTTGTCCATGTTTGGACCAAGGCTGTAATGAGGTCAGAAGCTGAGTGGCCCTGGCGGAACGCAAACTGGGCGTCAGTTAGCAGGTTATTGCTGAGTAAGTGCCGCTTCATAGCACTGTCGAAGACACCTTCCATCACTTTGCTGATGATTGAGAGTAGACTGATGGGACGGTAATTGGCCGGGTCGGATTTGTCCTGCTTTTTGTAGACAGGACATACTTCGGCAATTTTCCACATTGCTAGGTAGATGCCAGTGTTGTAGCTGTACTGGAACAGCTTGGCTAGGGGCGCAGCTAGTTCTGGAGCACAAGTCTTCAGTACTATTGCCGGAATGTTTTCAGGGCCCGTAGCCTTTGCAGTATCCAGTGTCTTCAGCCGTTTCTTGACATCACGTGGAGTGAATTGAATGGGCTGAAAACTGGCATCTGTGAAGCTGGGGACCTAAGGAGGAGGCCGAGATGGATCATCCATGCGGCACTTCTGGCTGAAGAGGTTGCAAATGCTTCAGCCTTGCCTTTTGCACTCAGGTGCTGGGCTCCACCATCATTGAGGATGGGGATATTTTTGGAGCCTCCTCCTCCTGGTAACTGTTTAAGTGTCCACCACCACTCACGACCGGATGTGGCAGGACTGAAGAGCTATGATTTGATCCGATGGTTGTGAGATCGCTTAGCTCTGTCTATCGCATGTTGCTTCCGTTGTTTGGTATGCAAGTAGTCCAGTGTTGTAGCCTCACCAGGTTGACACCTCGTTTTTCGGTATGCCTGGTGCTCTCCTGCACTCTTCGTTAAACCAGGGTTGATCTCCCAGCTTGATGGTAATGGTAGAGTGAGGGATATGCCGGGCCCTGAGGTTACAGATTGTGGTTGAATACAATTCTCCTGCTGCTGCTGGCTCACAGCGCCTCATGGATGCCCAGTTTTGAGTTGCCAGATCTGTTCGAAATCTGTCCCATTTAGCACGGTGTTAGTGCCACACAACACGGTGAAGGATATCCTTAGCATGAAGACGGGACTTCGTCTCCAGAAGGACTGTTCGGTGGTCACTTCCACCAATGCTGTCATGGACAGATGCATCTGCAACAGGTACATTGGTGAGGACGAGATCAAGTAGGTTTTTCCCTCTTGTTGGATTCCCTCACCACCTGTCGCAGACCCAGTCTGGCAGCTATGTCCTTTAGGACTCGGCCAGTTGTGGTGCTACCGAGCCACTCTTAAGGTTGGACATTGAATTCCCCCAACCAGAGGATATATTGTGCCCTCGTTACTCTCAGTGCTTCTTCCAATTTGTGTTCAACATGAAGGAGTACTGATTCATCAGCTGAGGGAGGGTGGTAAGTGGTAATTAGCAGGAGGTTTCCTTGCCCATGTTTGACTTGATGCCAGGAGACCTCATGGGGTCCTGAGTCAATGTTGAGGACTCTCAGGGCTACTCCCTCCCGACTGTATACCATGGTGCCACCACCTCTGGTGGGTCTGTCCTGCCGGTGGGACAGGACATACCCAGGGATGGTGATGTTGATATCTGGGACATTGGTTGTAAGGTATGATTCGGTAATTATGACTATATCAGGCTGTTGCTTGACTCGTCTGTGGGACAGCTTTCCCAATTTTGTCACAAGCCCCCAGATGTTGGTAAGGAGGATTTTGCAGGGTCGACAGGGCTGGGTTTGCTATTGTCGTTGTCGTTTCCGGTGCTGAGGTCGATGCCGGGTGGTCCGTCCGGTCTTATTCTTATTTGTAGCATTTGTTAACAACTGAGTGGTTTGCTAGGCCATTTCAGAGGGCATTAAGAGTCAACCACATTGCTGTGGGTCTGGAGACAAATGTAGGCCAGACCAGGTAAGGTAAGGACGGCAGATTTACTTCCCAAAAGGACATTAGTGAACCAGATGCGTTTTTACAACAATCGACAATGGCATCATGGTTGCCATTACGGAGACTAACATTTAATTCCAGAATTCAATTGAATTGAATTTAAATTCCACCAGCTGTCGTGGTGGGATTTGAACCCATATTCTCAAAGCATTTTTGACTGAGTTTTTGGCTTACATAGTCTAGTGACATAACCACTACACCACCGCCTCGCCATGTGACAGTTAGCTCCTGCTTTTGCCCTTTATATTACTTTACCTTTTACTCCATACCTTCTGCCCCTTCCTGACACGCTCTGGTTTTTAATTTCCCCACTGCTACCTAAGTCTATGACCTTCTCTGTTGTCGGTTTTATTATTTGCTCTCTAGAAAACTCCCCCCCACGAGTTACTTTAAAGCCCTCTCTACAGCTCTAGTTATATGATCCGCCAGGACTCTAGTCCCAGCACTGGCAAAGTGAAGCCCGTCCCAACGGAACAGCTCCCTCCTGCCCCAGTACTGGTGCCAGTGTCCCAGGAAGCAAAAAACATTTCTCCCACACCAGTCCTTGTGCCACGCATTGAACTCTCTAATTTTATTTGTCCTAGCCAAATTCGCTCGTGGCTCAAGTAATAATCCAGAGACTATTACCCTTGAGGTTCTGTTTTTTAATTTGACCCCTAGCTGCTCATACTCCTTTAACAGAACCGGCTTCCTAGTCCTATCTAAGTCGTTTGTACCAACATGGACCACGACAACTGGATCCACCCCCACCCACTGCAAGTTTCTTTCCAGCCCAGAGGGGATGTCCTTAACCCCAGCACCGGGTAGGCAACACAGCCTTCGGGACTCTCGCTCTCGGCTGCAGAGAACTCTATCTATCCCCCTAATTATACTATCCCCTACCACTACAACATTTCTATTTACACCCCCCTCTTGAATGGCCCCCCGTTCCACGGTGCTGTGGCCAGGTTGCTCATCCTCCCTGCAGTCCCTGCTCCTGTCCCCACAGGGAGTAAAAACCTCGAACCTGTTGGACAAGAGCAAGGGCTGCGGCTCCTCCAGCTCTACCTCCTGGATCCCCGTACCTGCCTCACTCGTAGTCACACCGTCCTGTCCGTGACCATGGGCTACATCTGAATTAATTAACTTCATAGGTGTGACCACCTCCTGATACACAGAGTCCAGGTACTTCTCCCCCTCCCTGATGTGTCGCTGTGTCTAAAGCTCAGACTCCAGCTCATCAACACAGAGATGGAGTTCCTGTAGCAGCAGACAATTGTCACAGTCGTAATCACCGTGAGCCTCAATGGGGTTCACCAGCTCCCACATCTCGCAACAGTAACACATCACCTGCTCCATTCTATGTAATTAATTAAATTTTTTGTTGCTAGTTATGGGCACCCTCTGCCCGATTATAGATGCTAGAATCCCCTTTAATTAATTGGATTATTTTAAATCAATCCCTCTAGTTACACCAGTTAAATGGTTTACCAACAGGCACTCTGCACCAGAAAGGCCTTATTAACTGCAACCCACAGAGTTAACGTCTGAAAAGAGCACCTAACACCCCACTTACCCTAACTCACACTTACCCAAACTCACAGCACGCTTTGATGACTCGCACTCAGTGCTTGCTCGCACTAGGACTGGTCTTTATATAATGTTTGTTTGTTTACAGCCAAATGAGTCACCCCTACTGAATGGTTAGAAAACTGATTTCCACTGCCTGCTGTGCCAAATTACTCCTACTGCAGTGTAACCTTTTTTTACTCTTCTTAAACCAACAGAATCCGAAATATTTAACTTTTAACTTTTCCCCTTTACTTAAACTGCTTAAACAATCTTATCGAGAATGATTTAAAGAGAAATAACAATTTAAGAACTCTCACACTTACCCAAACTCACAGCACGCTTTGATGACTCGCACTCAGTGCTTGCTCGCACTAGCTGACCTGTCCTGCTGCATTCAGGGATCTATGTACATGCACACGAAGGTTCGTTTGATCCTTTGTCCTTCCTAGTGTCCTACCATTCATTGTGCAATCCCTTGCGTTGTTAGTCCACCCAAAATGCAAGACCTCACATTTTTAACGGTTAATTTTCATTTGCCACTGTTCTGCCCATCTGACCAACCCGCTAAAGCATCGTTTAGCCTGAGGCTTCCCACCTCGCTATTTAGCACTCCACCAAATTTTGTGTCATCTGCAAACTAACTGAACAAAGCTCCTACATTCATATCTAAACCATTAATGTACACTACAAGCAGCAACGTAACCAGCACCAATCACTGCAGTACATCACTGGACAAAGGCTTCCAGTCACAAAAACAACAGGATGTGTTGTCAGTCCCAGATCATTCTGTGTCTGTTTAAAAGGAATGTTCTGTCAGTGCTGGATCATTCTGTGTCTGTGTCTATTAAAAGGGATGTGCTGTTAGTCCAGGATCATTCTGCATCTGTTTGAAAGGGGTGTGCTGTCAGTTCCGGATCATTCTGTGGCTGTTTAAAGGGGATGTGCTGTCAGCCCCGGATCATTCTGTGTCTCTTTACAGTGGTGTGCTGTCAGTCCCGGATCATTCTGTGTCTGTGTCTATTAAAAAGGGATGTGCTGTTAGTCCTGGATCAAGCTGTGTCTGTTTGAAGGTGCTGTGCTGTCAGTCCCGGATCGTTCTGTGTCTGTTTAAAAGGGATGCGCTGTCAGTCCTGGATCATTCTGTGTCTGTTTGAAAGGGAAGTGCTGTGAGTACCGGATCATTCTGTAGCTGCTTAAAGCGGTTGTTACATAATATTCTAGAGTCTGCACCACAGAAACAGTACATTTGCCCTAACTGGTCTCCACACGTGGCTCCTTCGACTCTACTTTACCTCACCAAAAAGAAAGCTAGCATCAGGAATTGTCACCATGAAACTGTCCGATTGTTGTACAAACCCTTCTGGTTCAATAATGTCCATTAGGGAAGGAAATCTGTTGTCACTACCTGGCCTGGCCTATATCTGACTTCAGCCCCATAGCAAAATAGTTGTCTATTAGCTGCCCTCCGAAATAGCCTAGCAAGACACTCAGTTGTAACAAACCGCTACGAAATAAAATAATAAAAATGAAATTGGATGGACCACCCGGCCTGATCGATATCAGCCTCCTCCTGGCGTCCCCACCATCCCGCAAGCCAGTCTTCAGCCAATTCGATTCAGTCCATGTGATATCAAGAAACAGCTGAGCGCACTGGATACAGCAAAAGCTATTGTCCCTGACAACACCCCGGCTACCATGCTGAAGACTTGCACTCCAGAGCTAGCCATGCATCTAACCCACCTGTTCAATACAGCTACATTACTGGCATCTATCCAAAAATGTGGAAAACAGCAAGGTATGTCCTGTCCACAAAAAGCAGGACCAATCCAATCTGGCCAATTACCGCCCCATCAGTCTACTCTCCATCATCAGCAACATGATGGAAGGTGTCATCGACAGTGCTGTAAGGCTGCACTTAATCACCAGTAACTGCTCACTGAAGCCCAGTTAGGGTTCTGCCAAGACCACTCGGTTCCGAACTTCATTTGCACGGTGGCATAGTGGTTGACACTGTTGCCTCACAGCGCCAGGGACCCGGGTTCGAATCCGGCCTCGGGTGACTGTCTGTGTGGAGTTTGCACATTCTCCCTGTGTTTGCGTGGGTTTCCTCCGGGTGCTCCGGTTTCCTCCCACAGTCCAAAGATGAGCGGGTTAGGTTGATTGGCTATGATAAATTGACCCTTAGTGTTAGGGGGATTAAATACGTGGGGTTACGGGGATAGGGTGGGATATGTGTTGGTGTAGGGGTTACGGGGATCGGGTGGGATATGTGTCGGTGCAGGCTCGATGGGCCGAAATGGCCTCTATCTGCACTGTGGGGTTTCTGTGATTCTGTGATTACAGCCTTGGTCCAAACATGGACAAAAGAGCTGAAATCCAGAGGAGAAGTGAGAGTGATTGCCCTTGAAATCCAGGCAGTATTTGACCGAGTGCGGCATCAAGGAGCCCCAGTAAAACTGAATTCATTGGGAATCGTGGGGAAAACTCCCCAATGATTGGAGTCATACCAAGCACAAAGGAAGATGGTTGTGGTGATTGAAGCGCAATCATCACAGCCCCAGGGCATCGCTGCAGGAGTTCCTCAGGGCAGTGTACTAGGCCCAACGATCTTCAGCTGCTTCATCAATGGTCTTCACTCCAACATAAGGTCAGAACTGGGGATGTTCGCTGAAGACTGTACAGTGTTCAGTGCCATTCACAACTCCTCAGATGATGAAGCAGTCCATGCCCACATAAAACAAGACCCGGACGATGTTCACGCTTGGGCTGATAAATTGCAGGTAACATTCACGCCACAGTGTCGGGAGAAGCCGGTGAGTATTTAAACTCACTTTTGCAGGCTTTTTTCAGAGGCCCAGTGTCGGGAGAAGCCGGTGAGTATTTAAACTCACGTTCATGGGCTATTTTCAGAGGCTGACCAATCTCACAGACCAGCAATGGCGTTCTAGAGCCACGTCACGATTGAAAAAGTGACGCGGGAAAGAGGAAGCAGCTGATTGGGTGCGTACAGCCAGGTGACTATTTATACTACTCTATAGTTTGATAGTTAAGGTTAATAGTTTATAAAGTTTAGAAGTTTTAATTTTTGTCATTATAGTTTGTAAGGTCTCAGTTGTGTAGCGGGGAGTGCTTGTAAACAAGGGCCGTTAAGTATATCATTTAATTGTCGTGTAATTGGTGGTATTGATTTGATTTAATTTTAATTAATTAAAAGGCAAGTCATGACAGCACAGTTCGGCCCCGTTGCATGCTCCTCCTGCACTATGTGGGAAACAGGGACAATTCCTGTGTCCCTGACGACCATGTGTGCGTGAAGTGTATCCAGCTGCAGTTACTGGCAGTCCACATTGCGGCACTGGAGCTGCGAATGAATACATATTGGAGTATTAGCGATGCTGAGGACATCGTGGATAGCACGTTTAATGAGTTGGTCACACCGCACATAAAGGCTGCACAGGCAGGAAGGGAATGGGTGACCACCAGGAAGAGTAGAAGGTGCAGGCAGGTAGTGCAGGGGTCCCTGTGGCCATCCCCCTCTCTAACAGATTCACAACTTTGGATATGGTTGACAGAGATGGATAATCGGGGGAAGGCAGCAGCAGCCAAATTCCTGGCACCATGGGTGGTCCTGCTGCACAGGGCTGGAGGAAAAAGAGCGGGAGAGCTCTAGTGATAGGGGATTCTATTGTAAGGAGAATAGATAGGCGCTTCTCCAACTCCCCCTAGAGAGGACAGTGGACATGCTGAACCAGCGCATTAAGTCGATTGATGATCATAGGATCATAGCTTCCTCCAGCACAGAATGAGGCCATTCGGCCCAACTTGCCTGTGCTGGCTCTTTGAAAAGCACGTCACTAACTATGAGCTGGTGTGTAAAATGTAAGTGTGTAAGAGACCTCAGGGGGATATAGACATTTTGACCAAGAAATTCATCTCGGGCGGTGGAGGAAACCATCGCTGTCGGATCAGCCACCCTTTGTGCGCAGCTCCTGATATTCAGTTCATTTGTAAGGATGAAAGCATGGCTTTTTCAAGGGTAAATCATGTCTGACCAATCTGATTGAATTTTTCGAGGGGGTGACTAGGTGTGTGGATGAGGGAAATGCTGTGGATGTGGTATACATGGACTTCAGTAAGGCTTTTGACAAAGTCCCGCATAGGAGACTGGTCAAGAAGGTAAGAGCCCATGGGATCCAGGGTGCCTTGGCACATTGGATCCTAAACTGGCTGAGTGGCAGGAGGCAGAGGGTGATGGTCGAAGGTTGCTTTTGTGACTGGAAGCCTGTGTCCAGTGGGGTACCTCAGGGATCGGTGCTGGGTCCCTTGCTGTTTGTGATCTACATAAATGATATGGATGAGAATGTAAAAGGTATGATCAGTAACTTTGCAGATGACACGAAAATTGGTGGGGTGGTAAATTGAGAGGAGGAAATGCTTAGGCTACAGGACGATATTAGCGGGTTGGTCAGATGGGCGGAAAAGTGGCAAATGAAATTTAACCCTGAAAAGTGCGAGGTGATGCATTTTGGACGGACAAATAAGGCAAGGGAATACACAATGAGTGTAAGGACCCTTGGAAGTACAGAGGGTCTGAGGGACCTTGCTGTACATGTACATAGATCCCTGAAGGCAGCGGAACAGGTAGATAAGGTGGTTTAAAAGGCATATGGGATACTTGCCTTCATTAGCCGAGGCATAGAATATAAGAGCAGGGAGGTTATGATGAAGCTGTACAAAACGCTGGTAAGGCCACAGCTGGAGTCCTGTGTGCAGTTCTGGTCGCCTCACTATTAGAAGGATGTGATTGCTTTGGAGAGGGTGCAGAGAAGATTCACCAGGATGTTACCTGGGATGCAGCGCCTCAGCTATGAAGAAAGACTAAACAGGCTGGGGTTGTTTTCCTTGGAGCAAAGAAGGCTGAGGGGGGACCTGATTGAGGTGTACAAAATGATGAGGGGCATAGATAGGGTAGATAAAGAGGAACTTTTCCACAAATAGGGATGTCAATAACAAGGGGGCATAGATTCAAGTTAAAGGGCAGGAGGTTTAGAGGGGATTTGAGGAGGAACTTTTTCACCCAGAGGGTGGTTGTAGTCTGGAACTCACTGCCTGAAAGGGTGGTAGAGGCAGGAACCCTCATAACATTCAAGAAGCATTTGGATGAGCACTTGAAATGCCATTGCATACAAGGCTATGGACCAAATGCTGGAAAATGGGATTACATTGGACAGGGATTGATGGGCGGTGCAGACACGATGGGCCGAAGGGCCTCTTTCTGTGCTGTATAACTCTATGACTCTATGACTCCTGTTAATGCACATGATTTGTGCCACTACCTGAGAAAAATTTCTTGGCCTTCACGAGGATACAGTCCTTTTAGTAGATCAGGCAGAGAGAAAAAAGAAAAAATGGATTGCAGCACAAAATGAAAGGAATGGAGCAACTGAAAGACTTGAAGGTTTATATCTGTATATATGTAAATATATATCTGTAAATATATATATGCGTGTATATAAAGAGGGAGAAAGAAAAGTAAGATATAAAGAAAGAAAGAAGGAAAGAGTGAAAGAAAGAGAGCAATAAATAAGGAAGAAAAATAAAGTAAGAGAGAATAAAAGAAAGTGAGAACGGAAAAATGAAAGAAAGAGAGATAGAATGTAAGAAAGAAAGAGAGAATGGAAGAATGGAAGTTAGAGAGAGTGGAAGTAAGAAAGAAGGAAAGAAAGAAAGACAGAAGGAAAGAGGGAAAGAATGAAAGAGAGAAAGAAACAGAGAAGGAACGAAAGAGATAAGGAAAGAAGGAAAGAAGGAGAGAAAGCAAGAGAGAAAGGAAGAAAGAAAGGAAGAGAAAAAGAAAGAATGAAAGAAGGAAAAATAGAAAGAAAAAGAGTAAGTTAGAAAGAAGGAAATAAAGAAAGAGAGAAAGAAGGAAAGAAAGAAAGAGAGAAAGAAAGAATGAGAGAAGGAAATATAGAAAGAAAAAGTGAAAGTAAGAATGAAGGAAAGAAAGAGAGAGAGAAAGAAATTGAGAAAGAAACAAAACCTTCCATTCCTCCAGCACTCTTCACTTCTTCCGAAGCTGCCAGAACTCTTCACAGCCAATGAAATGATTTTGAATTGCAGTCATCTTGTTTTTGGAGGGTAATCGGAAAAACAATCCGCCCACAACAAGGTCCCACAAACAGCACTGAGATAAATGACCAGTTAAACTGATGTGTTAATCCGGCCTAATCGTTGACCAATTTAAGATGACTCAAAGGGTGAGAGTCTTTAGTTATGAACGCAGACTAGAGCAAGCTTTGGATGAAATAATTGCAGAAAAGTCTTTCCACATGTTGACGAACTGCAAACGCGCGTCCAGACATTTAATCTGACCGTCGAAAGAGTGAAAACGTGGTGAAACATCCCCCAAACACTCTTATGCAACATTTTATCCAAAACATGATGTTATTTAACACAAACATTAGCCACATATATTCTTGGGTAAATTCCACAACATTCAGAGCTGAACTTAATTTTCTTCAGGATTCTACGTGGCAATTCCCACATTACAACAGTGACGACACTTCAAAAGGTATTTCATTGGCAGTAAAGCGCTTTGGGACGTCCTGAGTTGTAAACGCCGCTCTAGAAATGCAAGTTTTTCTTTCCTACAATATTTCGTTCTTTTTACATAGACATCGATAGAAGTTAAAACACAAAACCAGGGCATTTGGCCCAATCAATCGATGCTGTCGTTCATGACCACAGGAGCAAGTGGTTCTGATCACATTTACTCACACTGTTTCGCTCTCCCGTCAACCACCTGTCCGTCATCCACCTGTCAGTTTACTCTTGATCGTTGACATGGTTTCGGCCTCAATCACTAACCAGGAGGTGAATTTCACAGCCCCAGAACTATCTGTGTAATGAAGTTTCTGCAGCTCTCTGTTCAGATTCCCTGGAATTATATTATTGCATCCCTAACTTCCCGCTCCTGTCCCCTCAACTACTGAACCAGTCTGCTTCTATCTATCCGTCCTTTCATTTAATACTTTTAAAATCTTCAGATCAGATCGGCCCTTAATATGTTGTTTTATTGAAAAGAGACCCATGTTATCCGCGCCTTCTGGTGTTCAAGAGAAAGAAGCAGTGCCGGTGATCCACTTCCATCTTAAAGGGCCGAGGGCAGACAAACTAATCTTTAGAACTTGAACTTGCTTCTCCCCAGGAGCCAGTTAAAGAACAGTTAGTGAAAAATTTACTCCTCACTGTGACATGCGCCTTTCCATCAGACAAACCAATGTGGAAGTTGGGTAGAAAAGTATTGCACTGTACATCAAACCACCTGATTAAATGGTCATCGGTTCATTTTTAGGCCTAGAATTTTGTCTCGGACGCTGGAAGTAAACGGGCAGTATCGGATCGGTCTTTATACGCAGCCCAGCCTATCCAATTTTTCCTCATAGCTAAACTTCTCCAGACCTGCCAACAAATCGTAAATCTCATAGCAGTGTAATTTTCCCCTTATATTATTTATCGAATTCCCTTTCGAACTTTGCTATTGAATCTGCTTCCACCGCCCTTTCAGTCAATGCATTCCAGATCTCAACAACTCGCTGTTTAAAAAACAAGTTTCCTTATCTCCCGTTCTGGTTCTTTTGTGAATTATCTTACATCTCTGTCCTTTGGTTACTGACAATTCTGGAAAGAGTTTCTCCATATTTCCTTCATGAGCTTGAGCACCTCTAATCAATCTTTCCTTAACCCTCTCTGCTTTAAGGAGAACAACCCCAGCTTCTCCAGTCTCTCCACATAACTGAAGTCCCCAAAACCTGGTACCATTCTAGTACATCTCCTCTGCACCGTCTCCAAGGTCTTGGCCTCCTTCCATAAGTGTGATGCCCAGAATTGGACACAATACGCCTGCTGGTGCCTAACCAGTGGTTTTTAAAGGTAAGGCATAACTTCCTCAATTTTGTACTCTATGCCTCTGTTGATAACGCCGAGGATACTGCATGGTTTTATCAACTCGTCCTGTCAGCTTCAAAGACATGTATTGGGGAACACCAGGTCTCTCTGCTCCTTCAGGCCCTCTTAAGTTGCACCGTTACGTTAACTTGTAGGCGGGGAATTACAGAGCTTAGGTTGTAGGCAGCTGAAGGCACAGCGGCCAATGGAGGGGTGATGGATATCAGGAATGTGCGAAACGTCAGTATCAAAGTAGTGCAGAGATCACGGAAAGTAGAAGAGCTAGAGAAGGTTATAGCGATAGGGAGGGGCAAGGCCATGGCGGACTTTGAATATGTGGATGATAATATTAAACAACAGGGGTTACGGACCGTGAACCAGTGTAGGCCAGTGAGCACAGGGGATGATGGATGAACATAAGAACATAATAAGTGTAGTAGTGGGCCATTTACCCACTCGAGACTGCTCCGCCATTCAATAAGATCGTGGCCAACATTCTACCTCAATTCCACTTTCCTACACTATCCCCATATCCATTGCTTCGCTTAATTTCCACAAATCTATCGATATAGGTCTTGAATATATTCAACGACTGAGCATCCACAGACCTCTGGGGAGTGAATTCAAAAGATTCATCACCCTCTGGGTGAAGAAATGTCTCCTCATCTGAGCCCTAATTGGCACACACCTTATTCTGATACTCTGACACCTGATTCTAGTCTCGCCAGCCCAGGGAAACATCCTACCTGTATCTACGCTTTAAAGCCCTGTATGAAATTTGTACATTTCAATTAGATCACCTCTCATTCTTCTAAACAGTACGAAATATAGACCGAATCAACTCAATCTCTCCTCATAGGACAATCCCCTCATCCCAGGAATCAGTCTGGGGAACATTCGTTGCACTCCCTCTATGGCAAGTATATCCTTCCTTAGGTAAGGAGATCAACATTTTACACAATACTCCAGGTGTGATCTCAACAGGGCCCTATATATTTGCTAAAAGACGTCTTTACTCTTATACTCAAATCCTCTTTTAATAAAGGCCAGCATACTTTTTGTTTTCCTAATTGATTGCTGTACCTGCATGTCAACTTTCAGTGATTCGTGTTCAAGGACAACCACGTCCCACTGTACAACAACATTTCGCAATCTCTCACCATTTAAAAAATATTCTGTTTTCCTATTTTTCCTACCAAAGTGGATAACATCACATTTCTCCACATTATATTCCATTTTCCTGCACATTCAATTAGTCTGTCTTGAATCCACTTGAATCCACTTTTCAGGATCACTCTCCCCGAATAATCAGTGACATGCTCAGGGTTTCCTGCTTCTTTCTCTTTCCTTTTCAGATTTACAACATTTGACTTGTGTCTTTTGTAATTTGGACAGTAAATTACCCGCCTTAAATCTCACCTCAGGGATTCAGTTTGCTGTTTTGTACAATGAACAACACGTACCTTTGCATAATGTGTCGATCCATACAGGAATCGAAAGTCCAGGTTAATGAGTACGAAGAGTAGCTGACGGAATCACCGAAGCTCGACACGTGGATTATAGCGGGAATGTCTGAGAGAGTCCCGTGGGATCAGGGAGCGCAGTTGGTGGAGTGACATCGGGCAAACACGGTATTCCACTCCAAAAAGCAAAGTCTGCAAAGGCCTGAGTATCTCCCACACTGAGAATATTTGAGGAAAACAGCGAGAGCGGCGTAGAGAGCAATGAAATATCCCATTCAAGGGCTGGAAATTGGGCAGAAACGACAGCTGTGGAATCAGCACCGGGCTGAATGGGAGGGGATATAGCAATTGCACGGGGCATGTTAGCACTTCTGATGGATCAGTAATGGCAAATAAGCGCCGCCAGGTGGTAAACGTGCATGGTGCATGTCAACCGCTCTTATTTTTATTTATTCCTTCCCGGAATTTGGGCGTCGCTGGCAAGGCCAGCATTTGTTGCCAATTCTTACTTACCTTTGTTCATATTATAGATGGTAGACACTGCAGGCACACCACGCCGGGTGTGGGGGGAGTGAAAGAGTAATGTGGTAGATGGGTTGCCGATGAAACATGTTAGCAGGTCTGCAGTATAAGTAATACGAGTTTGCGCACCCTGCTGGTGTATGTTAGCTTACAATGAATTTGCTCTTAGTCCCCGATCATTCAGTCCCGGAACATAAGTTCAGAAGAATTATGAGTAGGTAATGTGGCCCATCGAAACTGTTCCACCATTCAATGAGATCATGGCTGAACTGCGACATTAAATTCATTCCCCACGCCCATCCCCATAGCCCTTGATTCTCTTATTGCCCAAAAATCTATCGACTGAGCATCCACAGTTCTCTGGGGTAGTGAATTCAAATGATATACAACCCTCTGAGTGAAGAAATATCTCCTGATCTCAGTCCTTAATGTCCATTCACCTGGGACTAGAGACTCGTAGTTCTACACTCTGCAGCCAGGGGATGCAGCCACTCACCATCTACCCAGTCACGCTCTCGATAAATGTTATACCTTTCCAAGAGATCACTTCTAAACGTTCTGAACTACAGAGTGTATCGGTCCATTCTACACAATCTATCCTCATAGGACAGCCTTTTCAACTCTGGAATCAATCTAACGAAGCTTCTTTGCTCCCCCTCCAAGGCAATTATGTCGTTTCTTGGTAAGCAAACTAACCTTGTACAAAGCACTCCATGTGTGGCCTCACCAAAGACCTAATATATTTGCAGCAATACTTCCTTACTCTTATACTCCAAACCCCATGCAATAAAGAATAAAATACAATTTCTGTTCCTAATTGCTTGCTGATCCAGCATGTTAACTTTCTGTGATTTGTGTACAATGACACGCAAATCCGTCTGAATAGCAACACTCACTATCTCTCATCTTTTAAAAAAATCATCTTTTCCATTCATCCTTCCAAAGTGGATAATTTCACACTTCCCTCATTATACTCCATCTGTCAACTTCTTTCCCAATCACTTAATTCGTCCATATCTTTCTGTAGCTTCTTTACATTCGCCTTACACTTTATTTTCCCACCGAGCTTTGTATCATCAGCAAACTTGGATATATTACACTCGGCCCCTCATCTAAGTAATTCATATAGATTGTAAATAGATGAGGGTCAAATTCTTCTTCTTCTTCTTAGGCAGCCCCTCGGAACCGAGGATGACTTGCCTCCACATTAAAAATGAGTTCTCAGGTGACTGATAAGTCCAATGTGGGAACTACATTCTCTGTCACAGGTGGGGGCAGACGGAGGTTAAAGGCGCGGGTGGGGTGCTTGGGTTGATGGGCGCTCCTTGTGCTGCCTGTGCTAGGCTTCTGCTTGCTCCCACTGAAGAGACTCGAGGTGTTCAGCGACTTCCCGGGTGCCTCTCCTCCAATTTGTGCGGTCTTGGGCCAGAGATTCCCAGATGACGGTGGGGATGTTAAATATTTTCAAGGAGGCTTTCAGGGTGTCCGTGAAGCGTTTCCTCTGCCCACCTGGGGCTCTCTTGCCATAAAGGAGCACCGAGTAGAGCGTTTGTTTTGGGAGTCTCGTATCGGGCGTGCGAACAATGTGACCTCTCTATCGAAGCTGATCGAATGTGGTCAAAGCTTCGATGCTGGGGATGTTGGCCTGAGCAATTTTGAGAATGTAACTGGTAAAATAGATAAGGGAGAACGAGTGGATGAAGTGTATTTGGACTTTCAAAAGGCTTTCGATAAGGTCCCGCATAAGAGATTAGCGTGTAAAGTTTAAGGCACATGGGATTGGGGGCAAGGTATTGACTTGGATAGAAAACTGGTTGGCAGACAGAAAGCAAAGCATTGAAATAAACGGGTCTTTTTCCGAGTGGCAGGCAGTGACGAGTGGGGTACCGCAGGGATCGGTCCTTGGACCTCAGCTATTCACAATATATATTAATGATCTAGATAAGGGAACTTGATGTAGTATCTCAAGTTTGCAGACGACATAAAGCTGGGTGGGTGTGTGTGCTGTGAGGAGGATACCGAGAAACTCCAGGTTGATTTGGACAGTTTGGGTGATTTGGCAGAAGCATGGCAGATGCAATATAACGTGGATAAATGCGAGGTTACTACTGTCGTGTCAAAAACAGGAAGGTAGATTATTATCTGAATGGCAATAGATTAGGAGAAGGAGAAGTGCAACGAGACATGGGTGTCATTGTGCACCAGTCGCTGAACGTAAGCATGCAGGTGCTGCAGGCGGTTAAGCAGGTTAAGAAGGCAAATGGTATGTTGGCCTTCGTAGCGAGAGGGTTTGAGCACAGGAACAAGGATGTCTTGCTGCACTTGTACAGGTCCTTGGTGGTATGTTCATTAATAACTAGACATTCTTATTATGAACACAGCTAGCTTTTGCTAGTTACCTTTATTGAGCACATGTGGACTTGTACAGCATCTTGTAGAGGCTTCCATCTTGATTGCTGCCTTGTGGATAGCCTAGCCTCCTGGGTAATGTAGTCTTAAACGTGCAGCTATATACAGCTCTACTGCTCCACGTAGTGTCCACCACAGAATGACATGTTATTGATCACTACATCCTCCTTTCTTTGATGTTGAACAAAATAAATATCAAACAACTTTCAAGAAAACAATAAAGATAATATTAGTAACACTTTTGTTAGTGCTCTATAAACATAAACATTTTCAAAACAGTCAACACATTTTCAAAGCTTTACATTGTACTCAAAGATTAAGTCTATCAGGCTTTTTTACTTCACGTGTGGATCTTCTCAACACGGGTAAGTCGGATGTGTCTTCATGAGATTGTTCTGGTGGTGAATGACAAGATGCAGTTGCAGCGTTGTCATCAATCTGCTCTTGTATAGATCGAGGTCTCCTTGTGATCTTTGCTTGGAGAGGGTTTCAGTGTTTCCTTCACTCTTCATGCCATAAGTCTCAATGTAATCAATGCACTCTCGAAAAACTGCTGGCAGCTGGATCCCATCATACAGCATAGTCCTCTCAGCAGCCTCGGCTAATGGAACACCAAAGATTGGCCTGAGGGAAGAAGGAGTATCCACCGGAACTGCTTCCTGCTCTGGTGCAGGCTTCTTCTTTTTCTTTTTCTCTTTCCACTGCTTAACAACATCTGCTGCGGTTATATCTTTGGAATTTTTCTCCTTGTGTTTTTCCTCTTTGTGCTTTTCTTCCTTTGGCTTCTCTTTGACCTTGAAGTCTTTTTCTTTCTTCTTGGAGAAACTAGGCTTTTTGAAGACATGGATACCCTTTGGCCTTTTCATCCTTGATGGGCTCTCTGCTTCATCACCTGAGTCATCTGGTCTGCTTATGGCACTGTTTATACGGTAGACTCTCTTGACCAGTTCTAAGTCTTCACAAGCTTTGTCACCTAGTATCGAATCAAGTTTATCATGCCACAACAGAAAACATGAGATGATGCACTTTGTCTTTGACTGTCACTTGAAATCTGCATACACCTAAGCTATCTATCTTCTGTCCATTATAGTCCTTCAGTAGTGCTGACTTTTTCTGTATTTTGAGCTTTTCTTTCATATTGTTAATGTCACTCATACTGATTAAGTTTCCTTTTGCCCCAGTGTCCAGTTTCAATGTAACTAATGCTCCATTTATCTGCAGTGGGATCATCCAGTTGTCCTCTTTTACTGCATTAACTTTATGTTCAGCATTGTCTATTTCTGAGTGCTGCACATATTCTGTATCTTTTTTGATATCGTCACATGACACCATTCCTACAAAAAATGTCTCACTTAAATCAGTGTACTCAATCACATTAACTCGTTGCCCTTTCGTCGTTTTTACTTTTGAAAAGCATTGTTTGGCAAAGTGATACTTTCCATTACACTTTGTGCACATTTTTCCAAACGCTGGGCATTGTCTTAACTGGTGTTTGTAACCACAGCGTTTACAATTAAAAATTTCATCCTCCGATTGCTTTTCATTTCTGTTCTGCCCACGTTTCTTCCCCTTGTAGGACACAGCACTGACAGCAGCATTATCACTCATTACATTCGCATCATTATTGATTTCACTGAAAGTCTTCGCGTGATTTTGAGCCAGCTCGCTGGCTTGGCATATTTTCACCGCATTTTCCAAATTTGGTTCGGTTTCTCTCAACAGACGTTCCCTGACTTTTTTATCATGAATACCAGACACAATCTGGTCACGAATCATGGATGCTTTGAGCTCAGAGAAATTACATTTCTGTGCTTTCAGTTTCAGATCAGTTATAAAGCTATCAAAAGTCTCATTTTGCTGCTGTGTCCGAGAACAGAAGATGTATCTTTCATAGGTCTCAGTCTTTTTGGGAGAGCAATGTGCATCATAATTTTTTAGCACATCTTCTAATTTTTCTCTGTTCTCCACTGGATTAAATACAAATGTATTAAATACCTCTATCGCCTGTGGGCCAGCAACCGTAAGCAGCAACGCTATCTTCTTGCATCAGGCTTCGTACCGAATCCGATGGCTGCAATGTAGAGTTCGAATTGCTGTTTAAATGTCTGCCAATTGTAGTCGATTTTTTCTGTGAGATTCAAACGCTCTGATGGCTTCAAATTCTCCATGTCGCTTTTCACAATTTTCAGCAGATCTTCACCACCCTGGTGCCATGTTATGTTCATTAATAACTAGACATTCTTATTATGAACACAGCTAGCTTTTGCTAGTTACTTTTATTGAGCACATGTGGACTTGTACAGCATCTTGTAGAGGCTTCCATCTTGACTGCTGCCTTGTGGGAAGCCTAGACTGCTGGGTAATGCAGTCTTAATATAATATATAGCTGGGTAGTGTAGTCTTATACATACAGCTATATACAGCTCTACTGCTCCACCTAGTGTCCACCACAGAATGACATGTTGTTAATCACTACACTTGGTGAGACCACATCTGGAGTTTTGTGTGCAGTTTTGGCCAACTGATCCGAGGAAGGATATTCTTGCCATGGAGGGAGTTCAGCGAAGATTCACCAAGCTGATACCTGGGATGGCAGGAATGACGTATGAGGAGAGATTGGGTCGATTGGGCTTATACTCGCTGGAGTTTAGAAGAATGAGAGGGGTTCTCATTGAAACTTATAAAATTCTGACAGGACTGGACAGACTAGATGCAGCAAGGATGGTCGGGGAGTCCAGAAACAGGGGTCAGAGTCTACGGATAAGGGGTAAGCCATTTCGGACAGAAATGGGGAGGAATTTCTTCAACCAGAGAGTCGTGAACCTGTGGAATTCTCTACCACAGAAGGCAGCAGAGGCCAATTCATTAAATATATTCACGAAGTTGTTGGATATATTTATTAATGCTAAGGGGATCAAGTGATATGGGGAGAAAGCAGGGGCAGGGTAGTGAATTTGGATGATCAGCCATGAACACATTGAATGACGATGCAGGCTCAAGAGGCCGAATGGCCTACCCCTGCTCCTATCTTCTATGTGTCTATGTTTCTAAGAACACTGTCGTTGGTGCAACTATCCTGCCAATGGATTGGCAGGATCTTGCGGAGGCAGCGTTTGTGGTACCTCTCCAGTGATGTGGGGTGCCTGTTCTACATGGTCCTTGTCTTTGAGGCATACAGCAGGGCCGGTATCAGTGCTGCTCTGTAGACCATGAGCTCAGTGCCGGGTTTGAGGTCGTGGTCTTCAGACGGGTCAAGCACTGATCGTTCAGGACACCACTCGTTACAACCTGCCATTTCAAATCTGACCCGTTTATTCCTGCCCGCTGCTTTCTGTCCTTTAGCCTATCCTCAATACATACAGATATATTGCACACAAGCACATGCGCTCTAATCTTATATAACAACCTCTTGTATGGCACCTTATCGAATGCTGTATGAAAATCAATATATACTACATCCACTGGTTCCCCCTTATCTACCCTGCTAGCTGAACGCTGAGAACACTGTAACAGATTTGTCAAACACGACGTCCCATTTCATAATACCGTGTTGACTCTGCCTAATGATACATAGATACATAGAAGATAGGAGCAGGAGTAGGCCATTCGGCCCTTCGTGCCTGCTCCGCCATTCGATGAGATCATGGCTGATCCTTTAATTCAGTATCCCGTCCCCGCCTTCTCTCCGTAACCCTTAACCCCTTTTGCCCGTAGAAATATATCTAATTCCCTCTTAAATATATTTAATGAGCTGGCGTACACTGCCCTCTGTGGCAATGAGTTCCACAGGTTCACCACTCTCTGAGTGAAGAAATTCCCCCTCATCTCTGTCCTAAATGGTTTAGCCCTTATCCTTAAATTATGTCCTCTAGTTCTGTTCTCACCCGCCAAGGGAAACATTCCTTCTGCATCCAGTCTGTCTAGACCTGTCAGAATTTTATACACTTCTATGAGGTCCCCTCTCAATCTTCTAAACTCCAGTGTGTACATCCCTAAACTACATAGTCTCTCCTCATAGGTCATTCCCGCCATTCCTGGTATCAGCCTGGTGAATCGCCGCTGCACCGCCTCCATGGCAAGAACATCCTTCCTCAGATGAGGCGACCAAAACTGTACACAGTACTCGAGGTGTGGTCTCACCAGTGCCCTGTACAGCTGCAGCAAGGTATCCCTGTTCCTGTATTCTAACCCTTTTGCTATGAAGGCCAGCATACCGTTTGCCTTCTTGACCGCCTGTTGCACCTGCATGCTCGCCTTCAGTGACTGGTGTACAAGAACACCCAGGTCTCTCTGTACTTCCCCCTCTCCCAATCTATTGCCATTTAAATAATAATTTGCCCTCCCGTTCCTGCACCCAAGGTGGATAACTTCGCACTTGTCCACATTATAGTGCATCTGCCATTTATCCGCCCAATCGCCCAGTCTGTCCAAATCGCTCTGGAGCTTCCTGGTCTCTTCCTCTGAGCCCACCCCCCCTCCTAGTTTAGTGTCGTCTGCAAATTTGGAAATGCTGCATCCGACTCCCTGATCCAGGTCATTAATGTAAATTGTGAACAGCTGGGGGCCCAGGACAGATCCCTGTGGTACCCCACTTGTTACTGCCTGCCATTCAGAAAATGAGCCGTTTATTCCAACTCTCTGTTTTCTATCTGACAGCCAGTTCCCTATCCACGCCAAAACTTTCCCCTTTATCCCATGAGCCTCAATTTTCCATGCTAATCTTTTATGTGGGACCTTATCGAAGGCCTTTTGGAAGTCCAGGTACACCACATCTACTGGCTCTCCCCCATCTATTCTACCAGTTACTCCCTCAAAAAATTCCAATAGATTAGTCAAGCACGATTTACCCTTTGTAAATCCATGTTGACTCTGTCCTATCCTGTCCCCATTTGCTAAGTGCTCCGCTATTTCATCCTTAATGATGGACTCCAGCATTTTGCCCACAACTGATGTAAGGCTTACAGGTCTGTAATTACCTGCTTTTTCCCTACCCCCCTTTTTGAATAGTGGGGTAACGTTAGCTACCCTCCAATCCATCGGTACTGTTCCCGAGTCTAATGAATTCTGAAAAATCATCCTTAGTGCATCCGCTATCTCTAGGGCCACCTCCTTCAGTACCCTAGGATGCATGTTATCAGGCCCTGGGGATTTGTCCACCTTCAATCCCTTTAGCTTCCTTAACACCATATCCTTAGAGATATTGATTTGCGTCAGTTCCTCCTTTGCCAATGTCCCTATTTTTCCCGATATCCCAGGGAGGTTTTTTGTGTCTTCCTTCGTAAAGACTGACCCAAAGTATGCATTTAGTTGATCTGCCATTTCCTTATTTCCCATTATATATTCCCCCGTATCTGACTGCAATGGACCAACTTTGGTTTTCACCAGTCTTTTCCTTTTGATATACTTATAAAAGCTTTTGGAGTTAGTTTTTATATTTTCCGCCAGCTTGTTTTCGTAAGCTATTTTGCCCCTCTTGATTATGCCCTTTGCCCTCCTTTGCACTATCTTAAACTGTTCCCAATCTTCCGCTCTGGCGCTTTTTTTGGCTATTTTATACGCCCTATCTTTGGATTTTATGCTGTCTCTAATTTCCCCTGTTATCCACGGTTGAGTCACCTTTTTAGATTTCCTTTTATGCCAGATTGGTATAAACAATTTTTGCAATTTTGTCATTCTATCTTTAAATGTTTGCCATTGTTTATCTACCTCCAGTCCTCCCAGGAACGTTGTCCACTCAGACCTACTCAGTTCCCGTCTCATGGCATCATAATTCCCCTTGTTTAAATTCAGGACCTTAGTCTCTGAGTCAATTTCTTCGCTCTCCATTTCGAGTGAGAAATCGATCATGTTATGATCGCTCTGACCCAAGGGTCCCCGTACAACAAGATTACTGATTAGTCCCTTCTCATTGCACAGTACCCAGTCCAATATAGCCTGTTCCCGAGTTGGTTCCTCGACATATTGATCCAGATAACCATCCCTCAAACACTCAAGGAATTCCTCCTCCTCATTATTTTTACTGATTAGGCTAGTCCAATCTATATGTAAGTTAAAGTCACCTATGATGACAGCTGTGCTCTTATTGCAAGCTTCTCTAATTTCCCTCGTGATGCCCTCCCTAACCTCTATTTTACTATTTGGAGGCCTATATACCACTCCTATTAATGTTTTTCGCCCCTCGCTATTTCTTAGCTCCACCCATATAGATTCTGTATTAACTGAGTTAATATCCTTCCTTTCAATTGCATTTATCCCCTCTTTTACTAGCAATGCTACCCCTCCTCCCTTTCTTTTTTGTCGATCCTTCCTAAATACTGAATACCCCTGTATGTTAAGCTCCCAGCCCTGCTCACCCTGCAACCATGTTTCCGTAATCCCAATTAGATCATAATTATTAACCTCTATTTCCACAGCTAATTCATCTACCTTGTTCCTGATGCTTCTCGCATTAAGGTATAAAACCCTCAGGCTTTTTTTATGCTCACATTTTTTATGAATTAGTTTGGCCCTTTGTTTTTTGTTCCTCACCCTTTTATCATTTATTTCTGTCTGCCTTTCACTTTCCTCTATTTCACTACATAGGTTTCTAGCCCCCTGCCATACTAGTTTAAATGCTCCCGAACTGCTTTATCAAAAATTACCCCGAGAACATCAGTTCCATCTCTGCACAGGTGTAGACCGTCCCTTTTGTATAGGTCACACCTACCACAAAACTGGTTCCAATGCCTCAAAAATTTAAAACCCTCCCTCTTACACCACTGCTCAAGCCACGTATTTAGCCTAACTATCCTGTTCTCTGTACTCTTACTAGCACGTGGCACTGGTAGTAATCCAGAGATTACTACCTTCGAGGTCCTACTTTTTAGTTTGGCTCCTAACTCCCTAAATTCTACTTGTAGGACCTCTTCCCTTTTTTTAGCTACGTCGTTGGTACCAACATGTATCACGACAACTGGCTGTTCCCCCTCCCCCTCCAGAATGTTCTGCACCCGCGCCGAGACATCCTTGACCCTTGCACCAGGGAGGCAACATACCATCCTGGAGTCTCGGTCGCGACCACAGAAACCCCTATCTATTCCCCTTACAATCGAATCCCCTATTACTATAGCCCTGCCACTCTTTTTCCCTCCCTTCTTTGCAACAGAGCCAGTTATGGTGCCATGAGCCTGGCTGCTGGTGCCTTCCCCCGATGTGTCACCCCCCCCGACAACAGTACCTAAGGCGGTGAACCTGTTGCTAAGGGAGACAACCCCAGGGGATTTCTGCACTACCTTCCTGCCCTTGCTCTGCCTTTTGGTCACCCATGTACTGTCTACGCTGGCCTTAACCTGCGGTGTGACCAACTCACTAAATGTGCTATCCACACCCCTCTCAGAATCGTGGATGCTCCAAAGTGAGTCCACCTGCAGCTCAAGGGCCGTCATGCGGTCCCACATGAGCTGCAGCTGGACACACTTCCTGCACACATAGTCGTCAGGGACACAGGAAGCGTCCCTGATTTCCCACATGTTACAGGAGGAGCATGACACAGGTCCGAGCTCTACTGCCATGACTTAACCCTTATATTACTTTTAATTTTCTAGTTTTAGTTTATTTATCGACTTTTGTTTTCCCGAAGCTTACTTAGACCAATGTATACTGTACTCCTCTTATTCCTTTTTAAACTAACCAAATCCCACTAGTTTTGGTTTTACTTTCTAGGAAGGTTTGAGGAAAGTACTTACCAGTTAGTCTTACCTCCCTGGTCTTTCGCTGACTTCCCGGTCTTGTGTCCCCTTGGTCCTACGCCGACTTCCCGCTCCTCCCGGTTCCTGCCCTGCTGAAAAGAAACTGAGACCAAAACATTTGTGACCTCTGTTTTTAGACAGCTGCTAAAAGACTACTAGGTTAGAGGAGGGGGGCGGTGGGGGTTCCTACTCTGTAGGAACTCGGGTTTAAGCCACCACCCTCCTTAAATACCTTTCACCTGGGTGCTTCCCACCAGGTCCGCTTCTGAAAAAAAGCTCAAGAGCTGGACTTCCGCCTCAGCTGTTTTTTAAATGGCCCCGAGTCTCGCCGACTGCTGCCTCTCCGCTCCGCTCTCCCGAACTGGTCGGGCCTCTGCCTTCGCGCCGGTTTTTAAGCCGGGCTCCTCCTCCGCTGCTGCTCTCTCCCGAACACCTCCCAGGCTCCGTGCTCCGACTGCTCTCAGGCCTCGCTGCTCTCCGGTTTTTATACCGGCTCCTCACCTCCCAGGCTCCGTGCTCCGACTGCTCTCAGGCCTCGCTGCTCTCCGGTTTTTATACCGGCTCCTCACCTCCCAGGCTCCGTGCTCCGACTGCTCTCAGGCCTCGCTGCTCTCCGGTTTTTATACCGGCTCCTCACCTCCCAGGCTCCGTGCTCCGACTGCTCTCAGGCCTCGCTGCTCTCCGGTTTTTATACCGGCTCCTCACCTCCCAGGCTCCGTGCTCCGACTGCTCTCAGGCCTCGCTGCTCTCCGGTTTTTATACCGGCTCCTCACCTCCCAGGCTGCGTGCTCCGACTGCTCTCAGGCCTCGCTGCTCTCCGGTTTTTATACCGGCTCCTCACCTCCCAGGCTCCGTGCTCCGACTGCTCTCAGGCCTCGCTGCTCTCCGGTTTTTATACCGGCTCCTCACCTCCCAGGCTCCGTGCTCCGACTGCTCTCAGGCCTCGCTGCTCTCCGGTTTTTATACCGGCTCCTCACCTCCCAGGCTCCGTGCTCCGACTGATATTCTGATTTTCCAACTGCCTTGCAACCACGTCCTTAGTAACAGTTTCTAGCATTTTCCCGATGCCTCCAGTCATCATAGCTGGCCTCTCGTTCCCTGTTTTCTCTGTCAATCCTTTCTTGAACAGCGGAGTAACATTTCCTGCCTTCTAATGCAGGGGGACCTTTCGAGAATCTGGGGAATTCTGGAAGATGCAAACCATTCTCTGCTGACAGTTGCTTCGTCAGTCAGCTGTGACTCCTTTGGTATCACTCTCGCACCTAAGTCAGAAAGTTGTCAGATCATAGTCCAGCGACTTGAGGACAAAAATCTAGGCTGACCCTCCAGTGCAATACTGTGGGAGTGCTGCATCTCGGAAGTATGGTCTTTCAAATGAGATGTTAAACTTTTGGCCCCGTCTCTTTCTCTCAGTTGGATGTAAAATCACATCCCACTTTTTCGAAGAAGGGGATCTATCCACAGTGTCCTCACCCATCATCACTACAACAGATGATCTAGTCATTATCACATGGCAGTTTGTGGAAGCTTGCTGTGCGCAACTTGGCTGTTGCATTTCCTACACTACAAGTGGTTACACATCAAAAAGTACTTCATAGGCTGTAAAGTGCTACTGCACTATATCTGCAGCCACTCGCTTGAAAACCAAAGGATGCAGGACATCACGTCATGGGAATTTGTCTGCTTCTGGTCCCATTAATTTCTCCATTACTTTTTCTTTAATAATATTATTTCCTTTAAGTTCCTCATGCTCATTAGACCTTTGGTTCCCCACAGTTTCTGGTGTGTTATTTGAGCCTTCTACTATGAAGACAGATGCAAAATATTTGTTTAACGTCTGTGCAATCTCCTTGTCCCCCATTATAACTTCTGCTCTCTCTGCCTCTGCGGGACCCACGTTTACTTGTGCTAATCATTTAATTTTTACATACTTTAAAAGCTTGCAATTTGTTTTTATATTTCTTTCTAGTTGAATATCATATACTACTTTCTCCCTCTTTATCACTCTCTTGATCATTCTTTGTTGAATTTGAAAAACCTCCTAATCCATAGGATTAGTAATCTTTTTGGTAACATTTTAAGACTTTTCTCTTAATCTAATACTAACGTTAACTTCTCTAGTTGGGCATGGTTGGACAACTTTTCCAGTGGCGTGTTTTTATTCCTCTAGGGATTATACATACCTTGAGTATTGTGAATTCTTCATTTGAATGTTTGCCATTGATTTTACCATCATATCTTTTAATTCTATTTCTCAATCTACCTTAGGCAAGTAACACCTCATATCACTCCAATTGAATTTGTTTAAATTTATCTCCTAGTTTCTGACTTAACCGAATCATTCTCAAACATAATATGAATTGTTTTCATATTATGATCTCTCTTCCCAAGATGACCCTTTACTATAATATTACTAATTAACTCTGTTTCATTACACAATACTGAATCTAAAATAGCTTGTTCCCCAGTTGGCTCGAAATATTGTTCGAGACAACTGTCTAGAAGCATTCCAGGAACTCGTCCTCCAAAAGCTTCTGCCAACTTTGTTGGCAGTCTGTATGAATATTAAAGTCCCCATGTTTATTGCATTATCCTAGATATATGCTACACTAATTTCCTGATGTATACACGTACAAAAAAATGATTACATTTAGCGTACATATAAACTAGTGTTATCTGCCCTTTGTTATGTCTTAGCTCTACCCATACTGGTTCTACATTCTGATTTTCTGGTCTAAGATCTTAATTCAAAACTGCCTTTATCTCATCCATTTTAATTAGGGCTACCCACCTCCTTTTCCATTATGCCGATCGTTTCTAAACGTCAAGCACTCGGGAATATTTTGTTCCCAACTTTGGTCACCCTGAAACCAAGCCTCAGTAATGTCTACTGGATTAAACGTATTTACCTCTATTTGTGCCATTAATGTATCACTCTTATTATGAAAGTTTGGTGCATTCAGATATAACGCCTTTAATATTAACTGCTCCACAACATTGACTTTTCTCTTTGGATTATAATTTTTTTCTTACCTGAACCCACCCTCCCCAGTATTAGGGAATGTTCTCCTTAGAGCAGCGCATGTTAAGACGTGTTCAAAAGCATGAATATTTTGATAGAATAAAGGAGGAGAAATTGTTTCCAGTGACAGAAGGTTTGGGAAACATAGGACACAGATTTAAAATGATTGGTAAAAGAACCTGAGGCGACATGTAGAAATATGTTTTTAAGCAGCGAGTTGTTATGATGTGGAATTTGCAGAGAAGCAGATTCAATAGTAACTTTCATAACAGAATTGGACAAAGACTTGAAAGGAAAATGTAGATGGCTATGGGGAAAGAGCAGGGGATCATTGCTAACTGGATAGCTCCACCAAATATCCATCACAGGCACTTTCTCTCTCTCTCTGGTTCTCTCTTTATCTCTCTCTCTCTCTCGTTCTCTTTCTCTCTCTCTCCCTCGTTCTATCTTTCTCTCTCTTTCTCTGTCTCTTTCGCGCTCTTTCTGTGGCTCTGTCTCTCGTTCTCACTTTCTCTCTCTTTTGCTCTCTCTCTCTTTCTCTCACTATCTCTGTCTTTTTCTCACTCTCTTTCTTTCTCTCTCTCCATCTCTCTCTTTCTCTCTCTCTCTCTGAATCAAACAATGCTTGGGGGCCCCGAATGTCTGCAGCGAATGAACTGAAGTAAGGTCCTGCAGAAACCAGTGCACCACACAGGCAAAATTGCCCATTCCTGGTCAGGACATCTCATCCCTGACCATTCGGGACTAAACTTGCAAGGTTACTGGGAGAGCGGTGGGAAACAGCTGGCAGCTGTATCTCCGGTCACTGAGATATACCTCCCTGGAAAATCAGAGTCTAATAGGGTAGAGGCGGAAAGGTATCGAGGGCCACAGACTCACAAATCATTGAAAGTAGCAGTGCAGGTTAACAAGACCATAAAAGCTGCAAACCTAGCACTGGGGTTCATCTCTCTCAAGGAATGGAATTCAGAAGCATAGAAGTTATGTTAAATTTATACAGAACCACTTAGAAGACTGCTCAAAGTTCTGGTCTCTACATTACAAAAAATATAGAGAGAAGAACTGGGGAAGGAGCAAAGAATGCTGGTGGACCATTAAACAACTAACGGGAGGAGGAGGCTCCATGGATATCAACGTCCTCAATGATGATGGAGCCCAGCACGTGAGTGCAAAAGACAAGACTGAAGCGTTTGTTACAATATTCAGCCAGAAGTGCCGTGTGGATGGTTCATATCGGTCTACACCTGAGGTACCCACCATCAAAGAAGCCTGTCTTCAGCCAATTCGATTCACTTCACGTGATATCAAGAAACGGCTGCATGCACTGGATACAGCAAAGGCTATGGATCCTGACAACATCCCGGCTCTCGTGCTGAAGACTTGTGCTCCAGAACTGTCAGCGCCCCTGGCCAAGTGCTGCAGTAGAGCTACAAGAGTGGCATCTATCCGGCACCATTCACAACTCATCAGATAATGAAGTAGTCCATGCCCGCAGGCAACAAGACCTGGATGACGTTCAGGCTTGGGCTGATATATGCCAGGTAACATTCGTGCCACAGAAGTGCCCGGCAAGGACTATCTCCAACAAGCGGGAGTCAAACCACCTCCCCTTGACATTCAATGGTATTACCATCGCTGAAACAACTACCATCAAGATCCTGGGGGGCGCAATTGACGAGAAAATTAACTGTACCAGCCACATAAATATTGTGCCAAAAAAGGACAGATCAGAGGCTAGGTATTCTGTGGCGAGTGTCTCACCTCCGGACAGCACAACATCTTTCTACCATCTACAAGTAAGGAGTGTGATGGAATACACTCCACTTGCCTGGATGAGTGCATCTCCAACAACACTCAAGAAGCTTTACACCATCGAGGACAAATCAGCCCGCTTGATTGGCACCCCATCAACCACCTTAAACATTCACTCCCTCCACCATCGGCATACAGCGGATGCAGTGTTTACCATCCACATGATGCACTGCAGCAACTCACCAAGGCTTGTTCCGCAGCACCTCCCAAACATGTGACCTCTTCCACCTAGAAGGACAAGGGCAGCAGGCATATGGGAACACGACCACCTCCATGTCACACACCATCCTGACTTAGAAATATTTCGCTGATCCTTCATCATTGCTGGGTCAAAATCCTGGAACTCCCTACCTAACAACACTCTGAGACTACCTTCACCACACGGACTGCAACGGTTCAAGAAGGCACTCGCCACCACCGTCTCAAGGGCATTGAGTGATGGGCAATAAATGCTGGCCTTGCCAGGGACGCCCACCTCATAGAAACGAAATAAAATAAAGAAGATTAAGATGGATGAAACCAGCACTGAAGGGGTATACATTTCAGGAAAGAAAGAACAGGCTGGCTTTCTTTTCTATGTAAAACTGGAGGCTGAGGGAAAACCGGATAGAGATCTTCAAATTATGAAGGGGTTTGATATTTCAAAATAATTAGTTGATCCACGTCGAGCACGGTTCAAACCATCGCACTGAAATCCCATTAAACTTCGAGACCAATGCCGCAGCCAATCAGATATCGCAGCTGAAAATATATCTCTTTTACAACAGACACAGATACAGAATGACCATCAAATCATAGAAGCATTGACTGGTTAGAGCACAGAAGGAGGCCATTCGGCCCATCGAGGCCATGCTGGCTCTCTGCAAGAGCACTTCAGCTAGTCCCACTCTCCTGTCCTTTCCCCGTAGCCTGGCAATTTCTGTTCCTTCAGTTACTTATCCAAATCCATTTTGAAAGTCACGATTGAATCTGCCTCCACCACCTTTCAGGCAGTGCTTTCCAGATCCTAAATACTCGCTGCATAATAAAGTTTTTCCTCATGTCGCCTTTGTTTCATCTGCCTTAAGTAACCTTAAATCTCTGTCCTCTGGAATTTGAAACTTCCGCCAATGTGAACAGTTTCTCTCGATGTACTCTGTGCAAACCACTATCGATTTTGAAATGGCCCAGGACTGACATGATCCGTATGAACAGCACACCCCTTTTAAACAGACACAGAATGATCCAGGACTGATAGCACACCCCTTTTAAACAGACACAGAATTATCCGGGACTGACAGCACACCCCTTTTCAACAGACACAGAATTATCCGGGACTGACAGCACATCCCTTTTAAACAGACATTGAATGTTCCGGGACTGACAGCACACTGCTTTTAAACAGACAAAGAATGATTCACTTTATCACTGTGGCAAGCAAGTCCTTTGCATTTTTCAATCCAAAAAACGTTTTAGCTGGGATCTTCCTGCATTTGATGAATCACAAACAGCCGTCAGTTGTCAAACAAGAGACAGACCTGCTAACATGCACTGTGCACATTAACCCACCAGGGCGCACACTCGCCATCACTAACACTGCACACCTGCTACCATGCAGCGTGCACATTCAAGCTCCAGGTGGGGCACATTCATCTTCACTTTTAAAGTATAATTATATTTTTGGCGATTTTGTTAAACAATGTTATTATATTCCCCTAAGACCCTTGTCTATCAAAAGTCTATCGATCTCAGAAAAACAATTATTAATTGTTCTAACGTCTGCTGCCTTTTCTGCGAGTGAGTTTCACACTTCGACCTCCCTTTGTCTTAAGAAATGTTTCCTAATTTCTCTCTTGAACGGCCTGGATCCGATTTTAAAGTTTTGTCCCCTTGTCCTGTGTGCAGTTCTGGTCGCCATATTATAGGAAGGATGTGATTGTATTACAGAGAGTGCAGAGGAGATTCACCAGGATCTTAAGTGGCTGGATCGTTTCAGATATGATTGGAGACTGGATAGGCCAAGGCTGTTTTCCTTAGAGCAGAGACGTCTGAGGGGGGACCTGATTGAGGTGTACAAAATTATGAGAGGCATAGATGTGTAGATAGAAAGGAACGTTTCCCCTTAGTAGCGGGGTCAATAACCAAGGGGCATAACTTCAAGGTAAGGGGCAGAAGGTTTAGAGGGGATTTGTGGAAAGGCTTTTTCACCCAGAGGCTGGTGGAATCTGGCAGGATCCCTCAGTACATTCAAGAAACATTTAGATGTGCACTTGAAACGCCATAGCATATATGGCTACGGACCAAGATTTGGAAAATGGGATTAGAGTAGATAGGGCTTGATGGACGGCGCAGACACGATCTGCTGAAGGGACTCTTTCTGTGCTGTATAGCTCTGTGACTGTATGACTGCGAAACACCACTTCCAGCGGAAAATGTTTATCTCTATCTACTATAGCAATTCCTTTCCAACTCCTAAAAATCAGAATCTGCCCACACGGTAGACTGGTAAGACAGGTCCATGGGATCCAATAGAAAGTGCCAAGTAGGATCCAAAATTGGTTCATTGGCACGAAGCAAAGGGTAATGGTCGGTGAGTGTTTGTGAATGGAAGGCTGTTCCTTTGGGGTTCTAAGGGCTCAGTACTCGCCCCTTTGCTTTTTGTGGCATACATCGGTGATTTAGACTTCAGTGTAGGTGGCATGATTAAGACATTTGCAGATGTTATGAAAAATGGCCTTGTGGTTGACAGTGAGGAACAAATTTGGAGACTGCAGCATGATATCAATGAACTGGTCACATGGGCAGAAAAGTGGCAAATGGAATTCAATCCGTAGAAGTGTGTGGTAATGCATTTGGAGACGGGGAACAGGCAAAGGAATACACAATAAATGGTAAGATATTGAGAAGTGAAGAAGAACAGAGGGACATTGGAGTGCATGGCCACTGATCCATGAAGGTAGCAGAACAGGTGGATAAGGTGGTTAAGATGGCAATAGCAAAGGACTGCGGATGCTGGAATCTGATATAAAAACGGAAGATGCTGATAATATTCAGCAGGTCATTATTTCAGATTGTCTGATAAATATTACCAGAATTTATATTTTTATTATTGGCTAAGAAGTCCTAGGGGATACATTACTTTACTAGCGAGGCATAGAATACACGAACAGGTAGGTAATGCTTGAACTGTACAAAACACGAGTTAGGCTACCGCGAGAGTACTGCGGGCAGTTTTGGTCGCCACATTACAGGAAAGATGTGATTACACAAGAGGGTACAGTGGAGGGTTATGAGGATGTTGCCAGGGCAGGGGAATTTTAGCTATGAGGAAAGATTGGATAGGGTGGGGTTGTTATCTTTGGAACAGAGGAGGCTGAGGGGAGACATAATTGAGGCGTATAAATTTATGAGGGGCCAATCTGGAGTGGACAGAAAGGATCTATTTTCCTTCGCAGAAATGTCAATGATCAGTGGGATTAGATTTAAAGTAACTGGCCGAAGGATTAGAGATGTGTTGAGGAGAATCTTATTTACAAAAAGAATGCAGGTGGTTTAGAACTCACTACCAAACACAATTGAAGAAAGTACTTGGTTATGTTTTCAAGTGCTGTAACCTATAGGGTTACGGACCCAGAGCTGGCAAGTGGGATAAGGCAAAATAGCTCTTTTTCGTCCGGCAAAGACACGATCGGTCGATTGGCCTCCTTCTGTGCCATAAATTTCCGTAATTCTATTATTCTCTGAACTCACCTCTTATCCTTCAATAACCCAGGGAATACAAGCCTAGCTTATGTTAACTCTCCTCATATACTAACCCTTGGAGCCCTCGTAACACACTGATGAATCTGCACTGCAATCCACGTTCAAAATATCCTTTCTAGGGAGCAGTGCGCAGAACTGTACACAGTGGCCTAACCAGGCCTCTGTTTTGCTGTCACAAAACTTCCTCCCAAATATATTGTGCAAGCAATTGTCTGATATTTTGCACCGGCCATTCCACTATTGAAGCATTGCTATTGCGCCGCTGCGACGGCCGAGTGCTTAAGGCAGTGGACTTACAAACCCTGCGAAGATTGGAACCATGCTCCCAGCGATTCTGCTTCAATTTTTTTATTTTCTTTCATCGGCTCCCTGTAAAGATCATTGGCCCCGAAACTGATCAGAATTCCCTCCACTGCACTTTATTACACTGATTAATGCAAAGCTGTTGTTCCAATGGGAAGCACTCATAATTTATCGGCATTAACTAGATATTGTGGATTTGTTGGAAAACATTTGCAAAGCCCAGTGAGGAATATACACACAGAACAGCACGAAAAATAATACATTTAATGAAGAGTCCTGCAATGTTTGGAAGGAAATGATTGGAAACGCGGTTTTATTTTATATGCTGAACAAGAATTAAAAAGTGTGTAAAACGACCGCAGCAGGACTCCTTCCTGCAATCTTCTGATAACATCAGGATTTGAACTCCTTGTCGATTAGGCCACGCGGATGCAAGACAAGCTAATCGTAATAATGAGTGATTAAACACCGTGACTGTGTTCATTTCAGTAACAACAGAAAATACTGGACATACTCCGCAGGGCAGGCAGCATCGAGCAGAGTGAAGCAGATTCAACATTTCGGGTCGAACCCTTCGTCAGAAATGGAACCAATTAGAGAAAGAGTTATTTTTAAGCAGGGGTGGAAGGAGGGGAGGAAAGAAGAAAGGGAAGGTCTATGATAGGATGGAAGGCAGGAGAGATTGACTGGCACAAGGATGATGGTGAAAGTCAAAAGGAGAGGTAATGGGACAAGTTAACAAATAAGAGATGGCTCCAGATGAGGTGTGAATGATGATGGCAGCAACAGGAACAGTTACCATGTGAGGAAACATGAGAACAAATTAAAAAATATAAAGAAATACAGGGGCCAATTTACAGCCTGAAATTGTTCAACTGGATGTTAATCCAGAAGGCTGTAAAGTGCCTAAAAGAAAGATGTGGTGCTGTTCCTCGAAATTATGTTGAGCTTCCTTGGAACAGTGTAACAGGCGAGGTCAGAGTGGGAGGGGAGCAGACATTATAGTGACAGGCGATCCGAAGCTCGTGGTCATGCTTGCGCACTGAACGGAGGTTCAGAAAGGGAATACACATTGGGGCAGAAATTCGGATCGGGGGCTTGCCGCGCGTGCAAGCCCCCGATCTGCACTTACCCGACGCGCCTGCCGTTCACCTCCAAGGACGCCTGGAATTCCTTTTTGAAAGAGAAGAATCCCGGGCAGCGTATGACGTCACGCCGCCCAGGAGTGCAGCCAGCGTGAAGCCTGTAGCGCGCTGTGCAACTGAGACACGCCCCTTAAGGTCTCATTGTAATAGGACACGCCCCCAATCTTTCCAAGCAGCTGCAGAGGACTTTGTATTTACTCAGCTGCAGGGAAAGTAGGTTATCTGCTATTTTATGAATGTTTTGTTAACTTTTATAAAATTTTAAAAACGTTTAAATGATTTTGATGACTCTTAGATAGTTTTAAAGAGAATTGAAGCTATTTAAGCCTTTATTAAAGCCTTGAAAACATTCTATTAATTTTTTCAGTTAATTAGCAAAGTGAAATGGCTGGAATGAGCACATTTCACGTGATTAAAAGAACTCAGAACTTCACTGATGATGACCTCAGCAATCTCCTCAACGTCACAGTGCAGAGCCACTTTGGTCCCAGGAGCCAGCAGCTGCGCCAGTCATGATGCAGGGCAGCGTAGAAAGGCCTCAGCAACAACCCTTTCCTCAAGCCGCTGCTGAAGAGCAGGAACAATCTGACAGGGCCCTTGCAAATAGATCTGGAGGGCTCCAGTCACGGGCAATGAAAAGGCGCAGGAAACGTTAGAGTATCACCTTCAGCTCACTCCGCCACCTTCAACCCGCAGTCGCACAGGCCAGTTGGCAAATCGTTAAATAGTTATATTTTTCACTTTATTTAAATGTTGAAAGTTTCTTACATATTTAAATTCAAGTGTTTATTTATGAAGGAAAGGATAGGTAACCATATCGTTTCAGCAGTACACCCAGGTTTCAATGTTGAAAGAATTTAAACATTTATTTAACTTCAAAAACTTTTACAACAAATGTTACAAAATTATAAAATAGCTAGTTTGCACTTTGATTGTCTGTATTGCAGTAAGAAAGTAAAAGTTACTGTAAAATGTTTACACTTTCTTTTCTAACAGTCACCATTTTGCACATGTTTGAAAACGGTAAAAGAGGTAGTTAGCATCTTAATTTTTGTAATTTCACTAAGAATCAAACACAAATGAGTTAAACCTGTTTACAAAGTGATTTCAAAATTGTTAACGTTAACATTTTTAAATTGCATAAAATAGGTCATTAACATCCTTGAACGAAGAAAGAAAGAAAAGTAAAAGTGAACTCTTTCCAATAACACTTCCTCACAGTTCCTGTCCATAAATGTTTTTAAAGTTCATAACTGTTACTTAAAATTTACAAGTTACTCACTTTATACATTGAAACTGAATCTGAAAAGTTTTTGATTATGCAATAAAAGGTCACAGTTTCACTTCAATATGTGTCTGCTTCTGTTTTTGCCTTGCAGGGGGCGGGGTAGTTACAGGGCGTAACTACTGCCTGAAGGTGTTGGCTACCAGCAGTTCGCGAGCAGCCTTCGATTTGGCGGCACTGGGCTCCTCCCCATGAGGCCTGGCAGCATACACATTGACATCGCCTTCATCCTCCATTTCAACAGGCAGCTGTTCCTCATTGTTAAGGGTCAGTCCTTCCTGCAGGGCAAGGTTGTGCAAAGCACAACAGGCCAGCGCAATCCTTGCCACTTTCTGATGAGAGTACTGCAAGGTCCCCCCTGACCTATCCAGACACCGAAAGCGTTATTTCAGAACTCCTATTGTCCTCTTCACCACTTGATGTGTAGGCGCATGTGCATGGTTGTATCACAGGACTACTCCTCACACAGATGTAGCTGTTCGGAGTAAATGGAAATAGTTGTTACAGTTATTTTAATAAACTGAGTGCCTATAACATCAACTCGGCCTATGCCAGGAAGCATGCTTTAACGGCTTGCAAACACATCCTTCCCGCCTGATGAATATCACAGGCCTAGATCCTTTTCTAATAAATTACATTTGCAGAAATTCATCATTACATAAATACATTCATCCACGTACTGAATGGAATACATACATAAATGCACATCCTTAATGGAATATATACAGACATACATACAATCATACATACATACTTACTAAATATTACTGATGACAATTTCATTTTTTTAGCATTTTATTATTTTTAAAACAGTAAATTTCACATTTTATAAAAATAAATTCAATGAGGCCTTGTCCACAACAGCCACAACTGCTCCTTCTACCTACATTACTGAAAAACCGTTTTAAACAAAAAATCTTTTTAAACTTACCTCAGCCATTCTTAAAATAACTTTCCTCCCTTTCCCAAACAGGAATAGAATGACTTTCAGAAGCTCCACGATGACAGACTTCTTCCTCCGCAGCTTCTCGATAGCTTTACTCCTGCTTTTTTCATTTCCAAGTTGTCAGGACTTACCCTCACTGAATCCATGAATGAAATCGACGAAGTTCACTGCGCACGCGCTGCCTGTGCAGTCGCACGTGCTGTGCCTCTGAACCCCTTCATTAAGAGGACAGGAAATGCCGGTTTTCCCCGCATGCACTGTGCATGCTGAAAACCGGCGTTTCCTCCGGCCAGACGCGTGAGTACCCCGACCGTACTCACGCGTTTGGAACAGAATTACTGGGCCATTAAATGGTAGGACACTGAGTTGTGTAGAAGAACAAAGTGACCTTGGAGAGCGGGTCAACTGATCCCTGAAGGTAGCAGGCCAGGCAGAGAAGGTGGTTAAGAAGACATACGGAATGCTTGAATTTATTGTCTGTGGCATAGAATATAAGACCAGGGGGTTTGTGCTTCGAAAGAAAAAAGAAACACTAGTTAAGCTTCAGCGAGAGTACTGCGTGCAGTTCTGGTCACCACATTACAGGAAAGATGTGACTGCACCAGAGAGGATACACAGGAGATTGATAAGGATGTTGCCGGGAGTAGAGAATCTTAGTTATGATGAAAGACTGGTTAGGCTACGTCTGTTTTCCTTGGAACAGAGAAGGCTGAGGGTAAACCTTATTGAGGTGTATAAAATTATGAGGGGCCTAGATAAAGTGGATAGAATGGACCTATTTCCCTTAGCAGAGTGGTCAAAAACCAGGGGGCACAGATTTAAAGTAATTGGTGGAAGGTTTAGAGGGGATTTGAGGGGAAATTTCTTCACCCAGACGATTGTGGGGGTCTGGAACTCACTGCATGAAAGGGTGGTTGATGCAGGAATCCTCACCATATTTAAATCTACCTGGATGTTCATTTGGGATGCTCTGACCTGCAGGGCAACGGTCCAAGAGCTTGGAAGTTGGATTGGGTTGGACAGCTCCTTGATGGCCGGCGCGGACCCGATGAGCCGAAATTACCTCCTTCCGTGCTGTAACTTTCTATGATTCTATGATCTATGATTCTAGGTATTCCGCAAAACTGTCACCCAATCTGCTTTGGTCACAAATGTAGAGGCGACCACATCGTGAGCAGTGAATACACTAACTAAATTGTAAGAATTACAAGGAAATCGCTGATTCACCTTGAAGGAGTGTTTTGGGCGATGGACGGTGGGAAGTGAGGAGGTAAAAGGGCAGGTGTTGCATCTCCTGCGCTTGCATGGTAAGGTACCGGGCAAAGGGGAAGGGGTGTTGGGGTGATAGAGGAGTGGACCAGGGTGTTGCGCAGGGTGTGGTCCCTTCGGAATGCTGAAAGTGTTGGGATGGGGAAGATGTGTTTGTTGGTGGGATCATGCTGGACGTGGCAGAAGGGCGGCAGATGATCCATTGAATGTGGATGCTGCTGGGGTGACAGGTGAGGACAACGTGACCCCTATCATGGTTCTGGGAGGGAGGGGAAGGTGTGAGAGCGGAAGTGCGGGAAATGGAATGGACATGGTCGAGGGCCATGTCAACCATGGTAGAGGGGAATCCTCGGTTGAGAAAAAATGTAGACATACCAGAAGCTTCCACTAGTATGGAAGGTGGTATCGTCACACCAATGGCGGATATGGAAAAAGTGGGAGAATGGAATACAGTCCTTATAGGAAGCGGGGTGGGAGGAAGTAAATTCAAGGTGGCAGTGGGAGTCAGTGGGCTTATAGTGTCATTGTTCTCGCTCAGGTCAACATCCCAAGCATCAAAGCTTTGACCACGCTCGATCAGCTCCGATGGATGTGTCACATTGTCCGCATGCCCAATACGAGACTCTGACAACAAGTGCTCTACTCAAGAGCTGCAGCATGGCAAGAGAGCCCCAGGTGGTGTGGAAGTACAGTTTCTCACTTAGACACAAAATGGCTTCCTAGGCATAGAATAAAAACTCAAATGGCCGACAGCATGATTCACTAAAGGCAAGGGGATGAGACATACATACTCCTTATCTGTGACAAGCTTTACAAGGAGCCTCAGTTACCAAACAAACAGCCAAGGACATGATAAGGTAAACATCAGCCCACGGGCCCAGTTGGTACAGTGAGAGAGCAGAAGGAACAGAGAGATCCCATAATAAAGGATTAATTAATCTTATCCCAAAGGTATTTCTGTTCGTTATTCTAACGCAGCCCGGAATAGGTTGTTTCAATAATTCGCAAGGTCTGCACCTTTGTAATCAGTTATGATTCATTACTATGTCATGTGGCATAGAAAGCCTATTTTGCTTTTTACTGTATAAATATGTTACAATTTCTGTATTACTTTGAAGAGGTCTGATGTAGCCCTTGTCTACACAACTCTTCCCTTGCAAGCAAATAAAGCCTGTCTTTAACGATACTTTGTGTTTAAGAGTCTTACTCGGGAGTCGAGACTTTGACAGTATTACTTGGAGTTTCCACCGAGATCGCTTGCTGCCTTTCGGTAAGTCACGGACAAGGACATCGTGAATCTCTAATGACAGATCCTGAATGGCCACAGTGAAGCTTTATCACATAAAAGGATTTATCATTACATATTAAGTTGGTGTGGTCTGTTTCTTCCGACGGGAGTACTGCGATCTAGTTAAGACTCATGTTTTAGACTTGAGTTGAATCCTGTAACTTTTGCTTCTTTTATTGTTGACCACTGAAAGGAGGAGAATACTGGCAACTCAAGTGTTTAAAGAAAAAGTATCGGGCAAAGAAGGCAAGAGGAAAGTCGACAGGGCTGAGTCCCAGACAGATAAGGTACCAATTTAAAACTGCAGTATCAAGGGTGGGTCCCTTGATCAAGGGTGGGTCCCTTGAGCCGGGGCTGAGTCCTGCGGCAGAAAGTATCGTTTGAGAATTGTCACTGTAATTTTTTAAGATCTGTATTATCAGGCTCAGGATTTTTCTCCGTTGAGATACCTTCTACGAGGGTTCAAGCCCCTCGCATTAAAGCATAAGGATTCTATATTGTTTTAAAACTCACACATAAATTATAAGTTAAACGTTAAGGACTCAGCTTGTAGTGGCGTACAACGCAAACTGAGAATTGACTATTTGTTTAGTTTAAAGTATAAGATAAATGTCTGAATATTTGGTCTGTTTGCCTGTTTGGCCAGCTGCATTGCTTATCATTTCCTTAACTGTTGTTATTACTTGTTATTTTTCATCACTTATGGTCCTTTGGACAGTCAGTAATAGTCGTAAGGGGGTAAGGGGTGAAACTTGCGATCTAGAAGAAGAGAGCCTAGTTAAAAAAAAACCATACAAACTAAGATGGGAGCTGCACAGAGCAAGATCCCAGAAAAAAAAGGAACTCCCGCGTCTTATGTCTTTACCTACTATGGTCAGATATCCATAAATGATTTACCTAAGTGGGCTAGATGGACCAAGAAAGACAGACACCCTTTCCCCGTGGATGGTACATTTAATCTAGACAGAATCACGTGTCTAGAAAACTTCCTAGCAGGCAGAGACCCAAGGAGAAGGGGTGCAAAGTCAGTAAATTGTTCTGCCATCTCAGATTGGAAAAGGGAAGCAGAAAAACGGAAGGAACGCAGCATATTAGCTAGTAAAATTGAGAACAAAAATAAGACGAGGATCAGGGATGGTTCAGAAGACCAGCCCCGCCTCCTGAATACGAAGTGCAACAACAAGGCGCAGCGGGTGGTGAATCACCCGACCCCAGTGCTGTAAGTCAGGAGAATATAATCAACACTAGATAAGATAATTGAGACAACTCAGAAAAGGGATGTAGACGTTGAGGATTAAATAGAAAGAATGGAAGCAGTTATGGAACAGCATTCGGGTATGACAAAAGAAAATTACCAAATCCCTTTAATTAATGCCCTTGTAAACGGCCTCAGAACAGAACTGAAGGAACGTTGACTTTAGTTTGCCTTGACTGGAGACATAAAACCATTCCTGAATTGACACAAATCTTGAAAGGAATACAGGAAAGGAATAAAGATCAAAAGAGTAACATTTTTTTTTTGTTAATGGAGCAGGCAGCTTCTCCAGCCCCGACCGCCCAGACTACTATTTACTACCAGGGTCAAAACAGGGCAAGAGGTAGAGGGTATAACAGAGGCAGATTCAGAGGCAGGGGTAGAGGAGGTGGTGGCAGGGGCCAGTGGAACGGAGGAGGAAATACAAGCTCATGTTTTAATTGTGGTCAGATGGGACACTGGAAGTCCGACTGCCCGTTCCCCAAGCAGCAGAATCAAGGATGGGGAGATGCCCCAAACAATGTAAATACCCAAGCCCAGGTTCACACTCGTCCGCAGGCAGGTTTTACAACAGGGAACCCCTGGGAAACTCAAAATACAGAAGGACAATCCGGAATGCCAGTGCAAAATTATTCAGCATGACGCAGAGACGCAGCCTCAGACGTTACCCACCTCCTGCACTTAGTCTTAGTATCACTAAATTCTAGAGATGAGCCATATCTATCCATAAATATGCAAGGCAAGAAAGCCCCTTTTCTTGTCGACACAGGAGGCACAACCTCACTATTGACAAAACAATACGCTACAGGAATTCCATGCACTGACAAGGATGTTACCTGCATAGGACTTTCTGGTGTCTCACAGACTCTGACATGGTCACAGCCGTTACAAATATGAGCAGATAATTTTTCTGGCCAACATGCTTTTTTGTTATCAGACGACGCCCCCATGAACCTTTTAGGGAGAGACTTGTTGTGCAAAATGCAGGCAACAATAATTTGTCCAGAAAAGGGACTGCAGACACACGTTCCAACCGATCGATGTACTGTGTGCCTTTTACAAGAACAGCTGGCACATGAATCTGCATTGCACTGCCTTTTATGAAGGCACGGGAAAAGACACGACTATAATAGACAGTTACTCAATTGGATCCCGTTGCATGCGGCCTGCCTGGATGCCTGCCAATTTTAGCTGCTGCCTATTACGCTGTACAACAGGCTCAAGGCATCACGCTTAATCACCGAACTGTTTTGTTTGTACCACATTCAGTAGAAGTTCTGTTATCAAAATACGCCACTCAGCATCTAACATCAGCCCGTAGCAGCAAATATGAGGTTGAACTGTTATCCAACTCCAATCTCATAATTCAAAGATGCTCAGTTTTGAATCCAGCCACGCTGCTACCAACAGAAGAGGATGGAATCCCACACTGCTGTGACACGGTTACCCAGTTAGCTACCAAGCCCCGAACAGATCTATCTGAAACTCCTGTTCCTAATAGTGACTTGGTATTCTACGTAGATGGATCGGCCCTTAGGGATGACAAAGGATCACCTAGGGCTGGGAATGCCGTTTCTGATGATCATTCAGTTGTGGAAGGGCTCTCACTACCTCAATCATTTTCAGCGCAACAAGCAGAACTCTTCGCTCTTACCAGAGCTAGTATATTGGATACTCATCAAACTGTTAACATTTATACCGACTCCAGGTATGCTTTTGGAGTTGCTCACGATTATGGACAGATCTGGAAATTAAGGGGATTTCTAACTTCCTCAGGATCAACTATTAAGAATGCTGAACAAATCAATAATCTTTTGAATGCTCTAGTGTGTCCCACTAAGATTTCAGTTATTAAATGTCAGGCTCATACAGGTAGTAAGGATCAGATATCCTTGGCTAATGAGCGATCAGATAGAGCTGCTAAATCAGCCACTCTGTCAGATACAGGGCCACAGGTCTCAGCCTTTGTTTTGCATCAACAGAAATCAGATAATGACCCACCTTCTATTAATGATGTTTTAGCCTTTCAGTCACAGGCTAACTCGGACGAAGTGTTAAGTTGGGCAAGGGATTTTTGCTTTAAAATGCCTGAAGGAGTATGGGTTCACCATGACGGCCGCATGGTTGCTCCAAAGTCTTTACTTCCATGGATTGCCTGATGCATTCATGTTTTCACGCATGCGGACAAAGGGGGGATGGCAGACTATGTTAATCAAACATGGTATGCACCAGGTATTTCGGCAATTGCAAAACAATTTAGTGAAAGGTGCACCATTTGCCAGGAAATGCATCCAGGCAAGACAGAGAAAGTACAGGCTGCCTCCCACCCAAATCCATCAGGCCCTTTTGTACATTTACAAATGGATTTTATTGAATTACCTCCATGTTTAGGATTTAAATATGTGTTAGTAATTATAGATATGTTTTCAAGATGGGTCAAAGCTTTCCCATGTAAAAATAATGATACTGTAACAGTAGCAAAGTGATTGTTAAAATAAACCATACCAAGATTTGGAATACCTATGCAGCTTTCAAGCGACAGAGGGTCGCACTTCACTGGAGCAATTATAAAAGAACTATGTAAAGCTTTGCAGATTAACCAGCATCTTCACTGCAGTTATCATCCACAATCCGCAGGACTGGTGGAAAGACATAATGGAGTGCTGAAGAATAAACTTTCTAAACTTTGCAATGAAACTGGACTTAAATGGGTCGAACGATTACCCTTAGCATTGATGATAATGCGAGCAGCAACTAACAGGACAAATGGACTTTCTCCACATGTGATTGTTATGGGACGACCCATAAGACTGCCATTCTCAGCACCATTTACGGTGAAACAAATGGACATTCATAAAATGGACGGGGCTATGCTAAACTATTGCATTGCATTAACTAAATGTATTTCCAGCTTTCACCAACAGGTAAAGGAAGCTCAAACGAGTCCAGCAGAGGGAAAGTGCCACGACTTGGAACCAGGAGACGACGTCTACGTGAAGGTTTTTAAAAGAAAGAACGGTCTGCAACCACGCTTCGAAGGACCATATCAAGTGCTCCTAACAACGAACACAGCCATAAAAGTCAAGGAAAGATCTTCCTGGATTCATGCAGCCCACTGCAAGAAGGCGCCGAATAAAGACAATTGACTTTTTGGAAGACTCTAACAATGAAGGCGTTACTTATATTTTGTATACTAATCGGACTACTGAGTCTAAAATGCCAAGGAGATGGGGAAAGATCCCAAAAGAAACGAGAATTACACGTGAATACTTTTTGTACATGTCTTACGAATATGCTAGACGCAGTAAATCAGTATGAAAAGCCAAAGAACCAAGGCTGGGCTGACTGAATATTGGGAGGATGGCTGGGATCAGTAGGACAAATATTATTGCATGGACTAGTAATAGTGATAGCGCTGATTGTATGCATTGCTCTGTTTGTCACAACGATTAAGTATTGTTGCAATAGGTTGGGCAAGGCAGTCTTGCCTGCGATGAATATGATGATACAGAGAGAAGTAAAATCAGTAGAGGAAAAGAATGGTCCCCTAGATGAGGAACTGAGATGATTGAATAAAATACAACTATAGGGATTAGAAAACTGAGACAAATATATACATATATAGACTCCAAATGCTCTCCTCTTTCTGCAAAACACATTTTCCATTTAAATGGGAACTGCAGGCTAGGAAAAGGAGAGAGGACTTCTTTCAACAACAAGCCAGTGTCGTCGACTTTGTATATCACTTGGTCCGCACTTTGGGGGCTTATATAGAACACTTGTGCTTAGGAGAACCCCACAGGTTAGTTATAAACTGTGTGGGCCATGAATTAGTCCTCCTCTATAAACTGCTGTTCCCTGTCTTTTAGAAAGTGCATAGTGGCAGTAGAACTGCAGGCTAATATAAGCTGCAGGGAAAATTAGAACTGCAGGCTAATATAAGCTGCAGGGAAATTAGAACACTGCAGGCTAATATAAGCTGCAGAAAAACAAAGACATAAACCTGAAATCAAATCAAACATAATTAAACCCTACAAAAACACACGCCCAAACACTAAGAATAGACAGAGAAGAAAGTCGATCTTAAACAAGGTCAACCATCAATACAGGTAAACCCCGGGGATGGTTCCAAACGGAAAAGAAGTCGGTATCCTTGGCAAAAATTTAAATTTAGTATGAGGACCGATAAGAAGAGGTTAATTTCAGTTATGTTGTCCTAGTAAGGACAAAAGGGAAGAATGTGGAAGTACAGTTTCTCACTTAGACACCAAATGGCTTCCTAGGCATAGAATAAAAACTCAAATGGCCGACAGCATGATTCACTAAAGGCAAGGGGATGAGACATACATACTCCTTATCTGTGACAAGCTTAACAAGGAGCCTCAGTTACCAAACAAACAGCCAGGGACATGATAAGTTAAATATCGGCCCACGGGCCCAGTTGGTACAGTGAGAGAACAGAAGGAACAGAGAGATCCCATAATAAAGGATTAATTAATCTTATCCTAAAGGTATTTCTGTTCATTATTCTAACGCAGCCCGGAATAGGTTGTTTCAATAATTCGCAAGGTCTGTACCTTTGTAATCAGTTATGATTCAATACTATGTCATGTGGCATAGAAAGCCTGTTTTGCTTTTTACTGTATAAATATGTTACAATTTCTGTATTACTTTGAAGAGGTCTGATGTAGCCCTTGTCTACACAACTCTTCCCTTGCAAGCAAATAAAGCCTGTCTTTAATGATACTTTGTGTTTAAGAGTCTTACTCGGGAGTCGAGACTTCGACAGTGGGCAGAGGAAAACTTCAAGGACACTCTCAAAGCCTCCTTGAAAAAGTGTCACATCCCCACCGACACCTCGGAATCCCTGGCCCAAAATTACACAAAGTGGAGGAGAAACATCCGGGAATGCACCGAACATAGAAACATAGAAACATAGAAGATAGCAGCAGGAGTAGGCCATTCGGCCCTTCGAGCCTGCTCCGCCTTTCAATGAGATCATGGCTGATCATCCAAATCCTCGCACCCGGTCCCTACACCGACAGCCATCCCACCCAAGCCCTATCCCCGTAACCCCACGTATTTAATCCCCCCTAACACTAAGGGCCAATTTATTATCATGGCTCACAGCTTGAGTCACTTTGGCAGAAGCAAGTGGAAGACATGTGCAAGCTGCGCAAGGAGCGCACATCAACCCAAACACCACACCCACCAGCCCCTTCAAACACCGTCTGCCCCAGCTGTGACAGAGACTGCAGGTCCCGCATTAGACTCAAACTCCTGAGAACTCATTTTTAATGTAGAATCAAATAATCCTCAGTCCCGACGGACTGCCTAAGAAGCAGAAGTGTCAATATTGGTCGATAGCCTTTTCACAGAAATGGAGACAGAGAATTCGAGGAAGAGAAGGGAAGAGTCAGCGATGGAATATCTGAAGGTGAGGGACGGGTGGAAATTGGAACAAAAGTGAAATAAATTATCTAGTTCAGGGCGAGAGCAAGAAACGGCACCAGTACAGTAATCAATGTACTGGAAGAAGAGGTGAGGGAGGGGAACTGAGCAGGACCAGTACAAAGAATGTTCCACATATCACATGAAAAGGCAGGCATAGATAGGGCCCATGTGGGTGCCCATAACAACACCTTTAATTTGGAGGAATTGAGTGGAGTCAAAGGAGAAGTTGTTCAATGTGAGAACAAGTTCAGCTAAGTGGAGGAGGGCGGTGGTGGATGGGGATTGGCTGGGCCTCTGTTCAAGAAAGAAGTGGAGTGGCTTAAGGCCGTCCTGGTGGGGGTGGATGTGTAGAAGGATTGGACTTTCATAATGAAAAGAAGATGATTCAGGCTGGGATACTGGAAACTGTTGAAGTGGCAGAGGGTGTCGGAAGAGTCACGAATGTAGGTGGAAAGGGACTGGACAAGCCGAGAAAAAATAGAGTCGAGATAGGAAGAAATCAATTTTGTGGGGTAAGAATCGGCTGCAAAGATTGGTTTACCAGGGCAGTCCTGTTTGTGGATCTTGGGAAGGAGGCAGCAGTGGGCTGTGTGGGGTTGAGGTTGGCGGCCATGGCGAGAAGATCTCCAGAGGAGATGAGGTCAGTGACAGTCTTGGAAAAGATTGCTTGATGTTCTGTAGTGGGGGCATTGTCCAGCGGGGTAGGTAGGAGGCGGTGTCAGAAAGTTGCCATTCAGCCTCTACACGGTAGAGCTCGGTTCGCCAAACAACAACAGCATCACTCTTGTCAGTAGGTTTAATGACAATGTTAGGGTTGGATCGGAGAGAACGGAGTGCTGCAAGTTCATAGGGAGATAAGTTGGACTGAGTGAGGGGAGCAGGGAACAGGGAACTAGAGATGACCGCTTTCATTTCAGTCCCATTCTTTGCGATCCATAACCAACAGAGAATGATAATGCAGTAGATGTAATGTATCTGGATATTCAAAAGGCCTTGGATAATGTTACCCATATTAGACTGATGAACAAGGTCAGAAAATGCAGAGTCAGGGGACAAGCAGCAGAATGAATGGCTGGCTGGCTTCAGGACAGAAGGCAGAGTGTTGTAGTAAAGTGTAGCTTATTCACAGTGGCAAAAAGTGGGTAGTTATGTTCCACAAGAAACAGTGCTGGAACCACTGCTGTTTGCAATTTACATTAACGATTCAGATTTGGAATCAAAAACACAATTTATAAATTTGCAGATGACACCAAATTGGGGGGGGTAGTCAACACTGAGGAGGATTGCAACAAATTACAGGAGGCCATTAATAAACTTGCAGAATGGGCATATAATTGGAAAATGAAGTTCAACACAGATAAATGTGATGTATTACATTATGGTAAGAAGAATAGGGAGGTCACTTATCACTTGGAGGGTGCGAGTCTAGGTGGAATAAAGGAATAAACGGACCTCGGAGTAAAAATACACAAATCACTAAATCACAAGGCCCTAAAAAATAAATTGAAGCACGAGGGTTAATTTCTAGAGGGATAGAATTTCAAAGTAGGGAAGTTATGCTAAACCTGTATCGAACATTGGTTTGACCAAGGGTACAGAGAAGATTTACAAGGATGATACCTGAAATGCGAGGGTATACGTATCAGGAAAGGATGAATAGACTGGGTCTCTGTTCTCTTGAAAAAAGAAGGCGGAGGAGCCACCTAAGAGAGATCATTAAAATTATGAAAGATTTTGACAGACTGTATACAGAGCGAATATTTCCACTTGTGGGGAAGAGCATGACTAGAGGACATCAATATAAGATAGTCACCAAGAAATACAATCGGGAATTCAGTAGAAACTTCTTTACCCAAAGAGTGGTGAGAATGTGGAGCTCACTACCACAGGGAGTGGTTGAAGCGAATAGTTTAGGTGCATTTAAGGGGAGGCTAGACAAGCACATGAGGGAGAAGGGAATAGAGGGTTATGCTGATAGATTTAGATGAAGAAAGATGGGAGGAGGCTCGAGTGGAGCATACACTCAGGCATGGACTGAATGGCTTGTTTCTGTGCAGTGTGGTAATAATGAGTGATTAAACAACGGGATTGTATTTATTTCAGTTCAATTCATTGCAGTCCAAACCAATCAGTGGTTGTGAACCATTCATTGATTGTAATACGAGAAGTACCGATGGATGTGGAATTGTACATTTAATGCTGGAAGCATTCCACAGATCAGAACTCAGGATCTCCAGCTTTGTTTCCAAGTATTGCAGGTCCCCCGTGAATTACAATCCAAACTTTTTAACAAATAACAAAATTAAGAACCTACCCTCCTCACCAAAATCAAACGTCTCCTACAGAAATCAAACCCGTGACCTAGGCGTTATTAGCATTACGCTCGAACCAACTGGGCCAACTTGTTAAGTTTAACTTATGGTTCATTGCTGTTTATTTGTCAGCTCAGTCAGTTTTTCTCAGAAGACTCTATTTATATGGAGTCTTTCATAGAAGCATAGACTGGTTCTTCTTCTTAGGCAGTGCCTCGGAACCGAGGATGACTTGCTTCCACGTTAAAAATGAGTTCTCAGGTGACTGATGAGTCCAATGCGGGACCTACAGTCTCTGTCACAGGTGGGGCAGACGGTGATTGAAGTGGTGGGTGGTTGGGCTGCTTAGGTTGATGTCCGCTCCTTCTGCTGCTTGCGCTTGGCTTCCACTTGCTCCCTACGAAGAGGCTCGAGGTGTTCAGAAGGAGGCCATTTGGCCCGTCGAGCCCGTGCTGGATCCCTGCAAGAGCACTACAGCTAGTCCCACTCGCCCGCCCTTTCCCTGTAGCTCTGCAATTATATTCCCTTCAGGTAGTTGACAATTCCCTTTTGAAAGCCACTATTGTTTCAGACTCCAACACCCTTTCAGGCAGTGCATTCCAGATCCTAACCATAACATTTCAATTTCTTAAAACAAGCGGTGAGATTACAGTAAAATAAAAAGCAAAATGCAGCAGATGCTGGATGTGGAGTTGTTCATTAAATGCTGGCAACACTCCGCAGGTTCGGGAACATCTGTGGACAGAGAAACACAGGGTTAACCTATCAGGTCCATGAGCTCTCAGCAGAACTGAGCTTTTGCAGGTTTGCAACAAAATATTGCAGGTGCCGTGTGAGTTTCCTTCCAAACTTTATAAGCAGCTCAAAATAATAACAATAAGAAACTACCCTCCCTAACCAAAAAATATAAATGGCATGTACGGGGCAGAAAGCTGGAAATTATTGACCAGTTAACCTAACAGCTGTCGTTTGGAAAATGCTGGAATCCTTCATTAAGGAAGCAGTAGCAGGGTATTTGGAAAATCAAAACGCATCCAAGCAGAGTCAGCATGGTTTTTTGAGCAGGAAATCATGTTTAACAGCTTTGCTGGAGTTCTTTGAGGATGTGATGAGAAGGGTTGACAAAGGTAAGCCAGTGGATGTGGTGTATTAGGATTTCCAGAAGGCATTCGATAATGTGCAACATAATAACTTACTGCATAAGATAAGAGCTCATGGAGTTGGGCGTAATATATTAGCATGGATAGCGAATTGGCTAACTAACAGAAAGCAGAGAGTCGGGGTAAATGGGTCCTTAGTGGTAACTAGTGGGGTTCCACAGGAATCGGTGCTGGGGCCTCAACTATTTACAATCTACATTAATGAATTGGATGAAGGGACCGAGTGTAATGTAGCCAAGTTTACGGATGGGTGGGAAAGCAAGTTGTGCAGAGGACTTACCTAATCTGCAAAGGGATATAGACAGGCTAATTGAGTAAACAAACATTTGGCAGATGGAGTATAATAAGGGAAAGTGCGAGGTTACCCACTTTGGCAGGAAAAATAAAAAAACAAATTATTATTTAAATGGAGACAGATTACAAAATGCTACAGTTCAGAGGGACCTGGGGGTCCTTGTGCATGAAACACAAAATTTTAGCATGCAGGTACAGTAAGTAATCAAAAAGGCAAATTGAATGTTGATCTTTATTGCAAAGGTGTTGGAGATAAAAAGCAGGGCAATCCTGCTACAACTGTACAGGGTATTGGTGAGGCCACAACTTGAGTACTGCGTACAGTTTTGGTCTCCTTATTTAAGGACTGATATATCTGCATTGGAGGCAGTCCCGAGACAATTCACTCGGTTGATTCCTGAGATGAGGTGTTGACTTATGAAGAAAGGTTGAGCATGTTGGGCTGATACTCATTGGACTTTAGTAGAATGAGATGTGATCTTATTGAAATATATAAGGTACTGATGACGCTGGACAAGGTAGAAGCAGAGAGGATGTTTCCCCTAGTGAGGAAATCTAGAACTCGGGGGCATAGGCTCAGAATAAATGCTCGCCCTTTTAGAACTGAGATGAGGAGGAGTTTCTTCTCTCAGAGGGTCGTAAATCTATGGAATTCTCTGCCCCAGAGAGCCGTGGAGGCTTGAATATTAAATACATTTAGCCTTGTTTGATTAAGAGGGAGAGAGAGAGAAAGAGAGAGAGAGAGAGAGAGAGAGAGAGGGAGCGAGAGAAAGTGCCTGTGACGGATCTTTGCTGGATCCATCCAGTTAGCACTACTCCCCTGCTCTTTCCCCATAGCCATGTACATGTTCCCTTAAAGTCTTTGTCCAATTCTGTTGTGAATGTTACAATTGAATCGGCTTCCTCCGTGCATTCCACATCATAACAGCTCGCTGCTGAAAAAACTTAATTCTGCATGTCGCCTCTGGTTCTTTTACCAATCATTTTAAATCGGTGCCTTCTATTTACCAAACTTTCTGTCGCTGGAAACAAGCACTCCTCATTTTCTCTATCAAAACCTTCATGATTCTGAACACCTCTTAACCTTCGCTGCTCCAAGGAAAACCATCCCTAATAAGGGTTCAGGTAAGGGAAAATGTATAATCCCAAGAGATAAGTCAGGTTGTAGAGCAGTTAATGTTAAAGGCGCTCCATCTGAATGCACAATACTTTCATAACAAGAGAGATACATTAATGATATAAATAGCGATAAATACGTTTGATCCGGTAGCCAATACTGAGACGTGGTTTCAGGGTGACCAAATTTGGGAACAAAATATTCCCGGGTGCTTGAAGATTAGATAAAGGCAGTTGTGAGAAAAGAACTTAGACCAGTAAATCAGAATGTAGATCCAGTATGGGTGGGGGTAAGACATAACAAAGGGCAGATAACAATAGCTTATAGGAACGCTAATTGTAATAATTTTGTTGCACAGTGTATAAATCAGCAAATTAGTGTAGCATATATCAAGGGTAATGCAATAAACAAGGGATCTATAATCTGCATAAAGTCTGCACACAAAATTGGCAGAATGTTTTGGAGGATGACTTCATGGAATGCTTCGAGACAGTTGTCTAGAACAATATTTCAAGCCAACTGGGGAACATGCTATTTTGGATTTAGTATTGTGTAATGAAATAGAGTTTATTTGTAATTATATAGTAAAGGGCCATGTGGATAAGAGTGACCATAATATGATGAAATGTCATATTAAGTTTCTGAATGATGTGGTTAAGTCAGAAGCTAGGGTCATAATTTAAACAAATACAATTACAGGGATTTGAGGGGCGACTTGTCCAACGTAGATTGATAAATGGGATTAAAAGATATGATGGTAAGAAAGCAATGGCAAACATTTAAATGAATAATTCATAATTCTCAACGAATGTAAAATCCCTAGAGGAATAAAACACTCCACTGCTAAAGTTTTCCAACCATGGCTAACTAGAGATGTTATGGATAGTATTAGATTAAAAGCAGAGTCTTAAAATGTTGACAAAAAGAGTAGTAATCCTATGGATTAGGAGGCTTTTAAAATTCAGCAAAGGATATTCAAGAAATTGAAAAAGGGGGAGAAAGTAGAATATGAGAATCAACTAGAAAGAAATATAAAAACAAATTGTAAGCTTTTAAAGTATGTAAAAGTGAAACGATTAGCGCAAGTAAACGTGGGTCCCTCAGAGGCCGAGAGAGCAGAATTTATAATGGGGGACAAGAAAATTGCATGGAAGTTAAACAACTATTTTGCATCTCTCTAAACAGAGAAGGCTCAAATGATACACCAGAAATTGTGGATAACAAAAAGGACTAAAGATCATGAGGAACTTAAAGGAATTAATATTATTAAAGAAAAAGTAATGGAGAAATTAATGGGACTAAAAGCAGACAAATCCCCTGACCTGATGGCCTATATCCTTTGGTTTTAAATGGAGTGGCTGCAGATATAGTGCAGTAGAACTTTACAGCCTATGAAGTACTTTTTGAAGTGTAGTCACTTGTAGTGTAGGAAAGGCAGCAGCTAATTTTCGCACAGCAAGCTTCCACAAACTGCCATGTGATAATAACTAGATCATCTGTTGTAGTGATGATTGGTGAGGACACTGGGGATAATTCCCCTTCTTCGAAATAGTTGGATGGGAACTTTTACATCCTACTGAGAGAAAAAGACGGGCCAACTGTTTGACAATTCATTTGAAAGACGGCACTTCCGACAGTGCAGCACTCCCTCAGTATTGCACTGGAGGGTCAGCCTAGATTATTGTCCTTAAGTCTCTGGAGTGCGACTATGAATTCACAGCTTTCTGACTTAGATGCGAGGGTGCTACCAACTGAGCCACAGCTGACATAAAGCAACGGCTTGCAGAGGATGGTTTGGATCTTCCAGAAATCCCCAGATTCTAGAACGGTCCCCCTGCCTTGGAAGGCAGGAAATGTTACCCCGCTTTTCAAGAAAGGATGGATAGAGAAAGCAGGGAAATAGAGGCCAGTTATCCTGATATCAGGCGTTGGAACAATGCTAGGATCTGTTATTAAGGACGCAGTAGCAAGGCAGTTGGAAAATCAGAATATCACTAGGCAGAGTCAACACGCTTTTATGAAAGGGAAACCGTGTTTGACACACCTGTTACAGTTTTTTGAGGGTGCAACTAGCAGGGTAGCTAAGGGGTGACCAGTGGATGTAGTATATTTGGATTTTCGGAAGTCATTCGATAAGGTGCTAAACAAGGGGTTGTTACATAGGATTAGTGCTCATTGTATTGGCTGTAATATATTAGTATGTACTGGGGATTGGCTAACTGACAGAAAGCAGAGAGCTGGAGTAAACGGATGATTTTTGCAATGTCAGATAATGGAGTAACTAGTGGAGTGCTGAATGGGCAGTTCTTGACCCTCAGCTATTCACAATCTATATCAATGAATTAGATGAGGAGCCGTGTGTAATATTTCCAGGATTGTTGATGATACAAAGCTCGGTGGGAAAATAATTTGTGAGGAGAACCTAAAGAGACTACAAATTTATAAAAACATGTTATGTGATTGGGCAAGAAGGTGGCAGAGTGAGTTATTTTTAATCGTTTATGAGATGCGGGTGTCGCTGGCAGGGCTAGCATTTATTGCCCATCTCTAATTGCCCTGGATAAAGTGGTGATGAGCCGCCTTCTTGAACCGCTGCAGTCCATGTGGTGAAGGTGCTCCCACAGTGCTGTTAGGTAGGGACTTCCAGGATTTTGACCCAGAGACGATGAAGGATCGGCGATATACTTCTAAGTCAGAATGGCGTGTGACTTGGAGGGCAACTTGGAGGTGGTCGTATTCCCATGCGCTTGCTGCCCTTGTCCTTCTAGGTGGAAGAGGTTGCGGGTTTGGGAGGTGCTGCCGAAGAAGCCTTGGCGAGTTGCTGCAGTACACCTTGTAGATGGTACACACTTCAACCACAGTGCGCCGGTGGTGGAGGGAATGAACGTTTAAGGGTTTGGCTGGGGTGCCGATCAAGAGGGCTGCTTTGTCGTGAATGGTGTCGAGCTTCTTGAGAGCTGTCGGAGCTGCACTCATCCAGGCAAGTGAAGAGTATTCCATCACACTCCTTACTTGTGCCTTGTAGATGGTGGAAAGTCTTTGGGGAGTCAGGAGGGGAGATACTCGCCATAGAATACCTAACGTCTCTCCTGCTCTTACTGCTACGTTATTTATGTTGCTAGTCCAGTTAAGTTTCTGGTCATTGATGACTTCCAGGGTGTTGATGGTGGGGCATTCGGCGATGGTAATACCGTTGACTGTCAAGTGGAGGTGGTTACACTCTCGTTTGTTGGAGATAGTCATTGCTTGGTACTTCTATGGCGTGAATATTACCTGCCACTTATCAGCCGTAGCCTGAATGTTGTCCAGGTCTTGTTACTTGCGGGAATGGACTGCTTCCTTATCTGAGTTGTTGTTAATGGCACTGAATACTGTGCAGTAATCAGCGAAATTCTCTATTTCTGATCTTATGTTGGAGGGAACTTCATTGATGAAGCAGCTGAAGATGGCTGGGCCTAGGACCTGGGGTTCCGCAGGGCTGAGTATTAGGTCACTTGCTTTTTGTGGTATATATGAATGATCTGGACTTGAATATAGCGGGTATGTTTATGAAGTTTGCAGATGATCCTAAAATCGGCTGTGTGGTTGAAACTGAAGAAGGAAGCTGTAGACTTCGGGAAGGTATCAATAATTTTGGTCAGGTCGGCAGAACAGTGACAAATGGAATTCAATCCGTAGAAGTGTGAGGTAATGCATTTTTGGAGGGCTAACAAGGAACGGGAGTACACATTAAATGGTAGGACACAGAGTAGTGTAAGGAAACAAATGGACGTTGGAGAGCATGTCCACAGATCCCTGAAGTTAGCAGGCCAGGTAGATAAGGTGGTTAAAAAGGCATACGGAATGCTTGACTTTGTTAATCGTGGCATAGAATACAAGGGCAAGGGGGTTGTCCTTCAACGAAACAAAGCACTGGTTAGGCACCAGCTAGATTACTGAGTGCAGTTCTCGTCACCACATTACAGGAAAAATGTGATTGCACTGGAGAGGGTACAGAGGAGATTTACAAGGGTGTTGCCGGGAGCAGAGTATCTTAACTATGAGGAAAGATTGGGTTTGTTGTCCTTGGGACAGAGGAGGCTGAGGGGAGATCATATTGAGGTGTATAAAATAATGAGCGACCGAGATCAATTGGAAAGAAAGGACCTATTTCCCTTAGCAGATGGGTCAGCAACCAAGGGGCACAGATTTAAATAATCAGTGGGAGCGTTAGAGCGGATTAGAGTTGAAATTTCTTCACCCAGTCGGTTGTATGGGTCTGAAACTCACTGCCTGAAAGGGTGGTAGAGGCAGAAACGCTAATCACGTTTAAAAAGTACTTGGATGTGCACTTGGGTTGCTGTGACCTGCAAGATTATGGACCAGGAGCTGGGACGTGGGAGTAGGCTGGATGGTTCTATGTTGGCCGGCATGGACACGATGGGCCGAAATGGCCACCTTCCATGCTGTAACTTTCTATGATTCTATAACACTGCCCTGAGGTACTCCTGCAGCGATATCCTGGGGCTGTGATGATTACCCTTCAACCACCACAACCATATTCCTTTATGCTAGGTATGACTCCAGCCAGTGGTGCGTTTTCCCCCTGATTCCCATTGATTTCAGTTTTACTAGGGCTTCTTGATGCCACACTCGATGAAATGCTGCCTTGATGTCAAGGGCAGTCACTCTCTCCTCCTCTCTGGAATTCAGCTCCTTTGTCCATGTTTGGACCGAGGCTGTTGTGACGTCGGGAGCCGAGTGATCTTTGCGGAACCCAAACTGTGCATCCATGAGCAGGTTATTGGTGAGTAAGTGCCGCACCTGGTCATTTTTCCACATTGTCGGATAAATGCCAGTTTTGTAGCTGCACTCGAACAGCTTGGCTTGAGGCACGGCTAGTTCTGGAGCACACGTCTTCAGCATGAAAGCTGAGATGTTTTCGGGGCCCACAGCCTTTGCTGTATCCAGCGCGCTCAGCCGTTTCTGGATATCACGTGGAGTAAATCGGATTGGCTGAGGAAATGATTTGTTTTGTTGGGGATCTCAGGAGTAGGCCGATATGGATAATCCACTGGGCACTTCTGGCTGAAGATGGTTGCAAATGCTTCAGCCTTGTCTTTTGCACTCACGTGCTGGGCTCATCATCATTGAGGATGGGGATATTCATGGAGCCTCCTCATCTCGTTAGTTGTTTAATGGTCCACCACCATTCACGGCTGGTTTTGCCAGGACTGCAGAGCTTTGAATGACCCATTGATTGTGCGATTGATTCGCCCTGTCTATAGAATGCTGCTTCCGCTTTTTAGCATGCAAGTAGTCCTGTGTTGCAGCTCCCCAGATTGGCCCATCATTTTTCGGTTGGCCTGGTGCTGTTCTTGACATGCTCTTCCACACTCTCCACTTGTCTGGATGTGTGCTGCGCCAACAACACACAAGATGCTCGGCTCCATGCAGGACAAAGCAGCCCAATTGATTGGCACCCCATCCACCACCTTAAACATTCAGTCCCTCCACCACTGGCGTACCGTGGCTGCAGTGTGTACCATCCACAAGATGCAATGCAGCATCTCGCCAAGGCTTCTTCGGCAGCATTTCACAAACCAGTGACCTCTTCAACCTAGAAGTACAAGGGCAGCAGGCGCCTGGGAACCCCACCACCTCCAAGTTCCCCTCCAATTCACACAACATTCTGACTTTGAAGTATATCGCCGATCCTTCATCGTCGCTGGGCCAAAATCCTGGAACTCCCTTCTGAACAGCGCTGTGGGAGTACCTTCACCGCAAGGACTGGAGTGGTTCGATAAGGCGGCTCATTCCCACCTTCTCAAGGGCAAATGGAGATGGGCAAAAATAAATGCGACGCCTGCATCCCATATACGAATAAAGAAAACACTCCTAATTTAACCAACTTTGGGCCCCTGGCCTGATGGTAATGGTAGATTGAGGAATATGCCGGGCCATGACGTTACAGATTGTGGTTGAATACAATTCTTCTGCTGCTGATGGCCCACAGCGCCTCATGAATACCCAGTTTTGAGCTGCTAGATCTGTTCTCAATTTATCCCATTAAGCACAGTGTTAGTGTCACACAACACGATGGATGGTGTCCTCAGTGTGCAGACCGGCCTTCGTCTCCACAATAACAGCGGTGGTCACTGCTACAACCTCTCATGGAGAGATGCATCCACAACAGGTAGATTGGTGAGGACAAGGAAAAGTAGGTTTTACCCTCCTGTTGATCCTCACACCACCTGTTTCAGGCCCAGACTGGCAGCTATGTCCTTGAGGACCCGGACAGCTCGGTCAGTAGTGGTGCTACCGAACCACTCTTGGTGATGGACATTGAAGTCCCCCACCCAGAGTATATTCTGAGAAGTAGCCACTCACAGTGCTTCTTCCAATTGGTGTTCAACATGGGGGAGTATTGATTTTCAGCTGAGGAAATGCGGTAGGCGGTAATCAGCAGGATGTTTCCTCGCCCATGCTTGATCTGAAGCCCTGAGCGCTCATGGGGTCCGACGTCAATGTTGCGGACACCCAGAGCCTCTCCTACCCAAGAGTACACCACTGTGCCGCCAACCCCGGTGGGTCTGCCCTGCTGGTGGGATAGGTCATGCCCAGCGATGGTGATGGAGGATTTTGGGACATTGGCTGAAAGCTGAAAATAATGATTCTGTGAGAATCACTATGTCAGGCTGATGTTTGACTATTCTGTGGGACAGCTCTATCAATTTTGGCACAAGTCCCCAGATGCTGGTGAAGAGGAATTTGCAGTGTCGACTGGGCTGCGTGTGATGAGGACGATGCTGGAAGCTCCATCTGGTTTTATCCTTATTGTTTTCGTAGCAGTTTCTTACAACTGAGTGGCTTGTTAGTCCATTTCAGACGGCTACTAAAAGTGAGCCACATTGCTGTGGAGACCAACGTTTGGTCCCCCAATGTAAAGGAGACGCATTCAGAGCGGCGAAGACGGGACACTAAATTTAAAAAAGTAAATGTTAATCACTAAGGAACTGCAGACATGTACCGTGCACATTATACTACCAGGGGCCGTGCACAAGTCGGCACTCATACTGCGGAACCGCTAACAGGCACCATGTACATTAAACCACCAGGGGGCAGTCAATCGCATTTACTTGTACTGCAGAACTGCTAACCTCCTAGTTGGAACCGTGAGCAGTGATGAGAACACAAAGAGTCTGCAAAGGGATATCGATAGACTAGGTGAGTGGGCAGGTAAGGTGGCAGATGGAGTAATGTAGGGAAATGAGAGTTTATTCACTTTGGTATGAAGACTAGAGAAGCAGAATATTTTTTAAATTGTGAGGAACTTTCAAATGTTGTTGCTCAGTGAGATTTGGGACTCCTCGTGAAAGGAGCACTGAAAGCTAGCATTCAGGTACAGCAAGCAATAAGGAAGGCAAATGGCATGCTGGCCTTTATTGCAAGGGGGTTGGAATATAAGAATAAGGGCGTCTTGCTACAATTGTGCAGGGCCTTGGTGAGACCACACCTGGAGAATTGTGCACAGTTTTGTTCTCCATATCTAAGGAAGGATATATTTGCCTTGGAGGTAGTGCAACGAAGGTTCACTGGATTGATTCCTGGTATGAGAGGGTTCTCCTATGATGAGAGATTGCGTAGAATGGGCCTATACTCTCTGGAGTTTAGAAGAATTAAAGGGATCTCATTGAAACATACAAGATTCTGAAGGGGAATGACAGTTTAGATGCTGAGAGGTCGTTTCTCTTGGCTGGAGTGTCTATAACTAGATGACATAGTCTCAGGATAAGGGCGAGGCCACTAACACTGTGATTAGGAGGATATTCATCAATCTGAGGTTTTTGAATCTTCGGAATTCTCTGCACCAGAGGCCTGTGGATGCTGATTCATTGAGTATATTCAAGGCTGAGATAGATAGATTTTTGGACTCTCGAGTAACCTAGGAGTTTGGAAATCGGGCGGAAAAGTGGCATTGAGATCGATGATCAGCCATGATCTTAGGGAGTCGCGTGAAGGGCCCAATATCCACTCCTGCTCTTATTTCTTATGTTCTTATAACCTGTTACATCTCTAACTTTTTCCCATTTTGATGAAAGTTCATCGACCAGAAACGTTAACTTTTTATCATTAGCCACGGATGTTGCCTGACCTGCTGCGTATTTCCAGCATTTTCAGCTTATTATTTCAGATTGACAGAATCCACAATATTTAGCTTTCTTATTGGACCAAATTATCAGCAATTGCTAGCGTGCGCCCCTGGAGGTTGCATGCTCATGATGCAAATTTGCAGGTCAGCAATACATGTAACGGCAAGTGTGAGCGAACATGCAGGTCTAGGGTGCACGGTGCATGTTCACAGGACTGCATTATAAGTAATGGCAATAGTGTACCCCCTGCTGGCCTTATGCGCATGGTGCACGTTAGCCGGTCTGCAGTATATGCAATGGCAGCGTGCGCCTGCTGCTGGTGGAACGTGCACGGTGCATGTTAGCAGTTCTGCGGTATAATAACGGCAAGAGTGCGCCTCCTGCTGGTCTAGAGTGCACGGTGCATGTTAACAAGACTGCATTATAAGTAACAGTGAGTGTGCGCCCTCTGCTGGTCTAATAAACACGGTGCACGTAAACCGTTCTGCAGTATAATTAACGGCGAGTGTGCGCCCTCTGCTGGACTAAGGATCACGCTGCATGTTAGCAGGTCTGCAATAGAAGTAACGGCAAGAGTGCGCCCCCTGCTGGCCTAAGGTGCGCGGTGCATGTTAGCAGGTCTGCAGTATTGGTAATGGATAGTGTGCGCTTCCTGGGTCGAATGCACAAGGTGCATGTTAACAGGTCTGCCGTATAAGTAACGGTGAGTGTGTGCCCCCTGCTGATCTAATGCTCGCGGTGCACGTTAGCCGGTCTACAGTAAAAGTAACGGCGAATGTGCGCCGCCTGCATTTATAAGGTGCACGGTGCATGTTAGCCGGTCTGCTGTACAAGTAATAGCAAGTTTGTGACCCTCTGCTGGTTTAAGATGCACGGTGCACGTTAGCCGGTCTGCAGTATATGTGCGAATGCGAGAGCGCCCTCTGGGTATTTATTGCAGAAAGTGCGATGCCATCAATCATTAACGTGTTTGTGTTTGATATTTATTTTTTTATAAAATGTTTATGAAGATATTAAGTTCCTGACACTGAAATAATTCAACTCAGAGGGAAAAAATGAGCAATTCTTAAAGCAGATAATTTATTCTATGGGCGGAATGAATGTCTAAGTGGGTTACCGAGTGATGGTGAAAACATTATTAACTTTTCTGCCATTCAGCAGAATTGTTATGAACTTTGAGGCTTTTCTCAATTTATAGACTGTATTTTAAGGGGTTCAGTAAAAATGCTCAGTGTTTATGACACCGGGGTTCTGTGTGAGGAGCTGGTGAGTTTAACAGGGTCAGCACTGAATGCTGGAAGTCCTCTGACAGTCTCTGTCTCTCTGAATGCTGCGGGTGGTGTGGGCGGCGCAGGGTTGATTGACAGCTGAAGGCTGTTTCTGGTTCATTAAATGTAGAATGTTCCTTCCAAATGTTTTTTGATTGACAGCTGCAAACGACTTATTTGTCTCAGGTCACATTAAGTGAATCATTCTTTGATCATTCCGTGTCTGCTTTAAAGCAGTTTGCTGTCAGTCACGGAACATTCTGAATCTGCTTGACATGGGTTTACTGTCATTCTCGATCATTCTCTGTCTTCTTACAATGGGTTAGCTCTCAGTCCCGGATCATCCCGTGCCTGTTGAAAATTAGTGTGCTGTGAGTCACGGAACACAACCATATAATAAAGAGGAGCAGGAGTAGGTGATACGCTCCGTGCAGCCTGCACCGCCATTCAATAAGATCATGGCTGAACTTATACATCAATGCCACTTTCCCGCCCTACTCCCTGTCCCATGCTTCCCTTAGTGCCCTAAAATCTATCGATGTCAGTCTTGAATATACTCATTGACTGAACATTCTCAGCCCTCTGGTTTAGAGAATTCTAACCATTCAAACCCCTCTGGGTGAAGAAATTTCTCCCCATCTCAGTCCCAAATGGCCGACCCCTTATCCTGAGACTCTGCCCCCTAGTTCTTGACTCTCCAATCAGGGCAAACAGCTGCTCAGCATCAACGCTGTTAAGCCCTTTAAGAATTATACACGTTTCAATGAGATCATCTCTCATTCTTCTAAACTCCAGTAAAAATAGGCCCATTCTACTCAATTTCTCCTCATTTGGCAGCCCTCCCTTCCCAGACATCAATCTAGTGAACATTCATTCCACCCCCTCCAAGGCAACTATATCCTTCCTTCGGTAAGGTTAACAAAAAGTGTACATAGTACTCCAGATGTGTTCTCAACAAAGCCCTAAATAATTGCAGCATTACATCCTTACTCTCATACTGCAACCCCCTTGTTCTAAAGGCTAAAATACCCTTTACGTTCCTAATTGCTTGCTGCAGCTGAATGTTACCGCCCTGTGATTCTTGCAGAAGGACATCCAAATACCTCTGAATCTGAAAACTCACTACTTTCTCACCATTATATAAAATCTTCTGTGTTTCCATTCTTCCTAGCAAAGTGGATAATTTCACACTTCCCCACATTATACTTCATCTGACAACTTCTTGCTCACTCACTTAACCAGTCTATATTCCTTTGCAGCCTATTGCGTTCTCCTCACAGCATCCTTGCCCACTTGACTTTGTACCATCAGCAAACTTGGATATATTACACACGGCCCCTCATCTACTTAATTGATATAGATTGTAAATGGCTGAGGGTCAAGCACTGATCTTTCAGCACTCCACAAGTTGCAATCTGCCATTCCGAAAATCACCAATTTATTCCTGCTCTCTGCATTCTGTCCGTTAACCAATCCTCAATCCACGCTACTATATTACCCCCCAATCCAATGAGCACTAATCTTCTGTAACAACCTATAGTGTGGCACCTTATTGAACGCCTTCTGAAAATCCAAATACACTGCATCCACTGGTTCCCCCTTGTCTACCCTAATAGTTACACCCTCAAAAAATTCTGATTCCTTTGTGAAACACGATTTCTCTTTCACAAAACATTATTGTCTCCATCTAATATTTTCTGATTTTCCAAGTGTCCTCCTACCACGTCCTTAATAATGGATTCCAGCATTTTCCCTACTAATGGTGTCAGGCTAACTGGCCTAAAGGGGAGAAAGCAGGCACAGGGTACTTTAATTGGATGATCAGCCTTGATCTCATTGAATGGCGGAGCAGGCTCGAAGGGCCGAATGACCTGCTCCTGCTCCTATCTTCTATGCTTCTATGTTTCTGTGTTCTCTTTTTTCTCTCTCCCTCCTTTCCTGAACAGCGGGGTCACATTTGCTACCTTCCAGTCCACGGGGACCGTTCTAGAATCTGGTGGATTCAGGAGGATCAAACCCAATGCACGCACTCTCTGCAGCCACCTGTTATAAAACCAAAGGATGTAGGCCATCAAGTCCCGGGTTTTTGTCTGCTTTCTGTCCCATTAATTTCTCCAGGACTTTTACTTTACTAATATTAATTACTTTAAGTTCCTCGATCTAATTCGACACTTGGTTCAACATAATTTGAGGTATGTTCTTTGTGTCATCTACTGCAATGACAGATACAATATGGTTTGTTGTGTATGTACCTTTAAGGGAATAACTGGTCTTAGACTGCAGTACCAGCAGTGACCACCCCTGTATAAAAGGCCCTAGCAGGCTTCCATAGTTTCAGTTTCAAGCTGCCTCTTGTTCAGTAAGGTACCTGTTAAACTGTTCTCCCGAAGTCCGTGTATTATTGAGGCGCGCACTTTAAAGTGGCGACGAGTAAGTTCGAACTCACCTGCAGTGTGGCATCATCTCACGGGGATCTCGCCTGAAAGGAAGTTCCTGGAAGGTCGTAGTCTGAGCAATGGGTGTCGACCGAGGGCAACCGCCCAAAGAATCCATCGGTGTTTGGAGAATTGCGGGAGAGACTGTGGTTCCAGCGAATCGTGCTGGTAGCAGTTAGCGCGCTGACCCTTCCGGACTGCGGCGGGCTCAAGCTCGATCGAGCGGCTCTACAAATCGGGCCGCGCAGCGTCGCTGGGAAAAGAAAACAAGCGAGAGAGGGTGGAGCGCGCAGGGCGCAGTCAGTGCTCGAGAACAGGACAGCGGAGAGAAACTAAACGGGGGGGAAGGAAAGCAAGATGCGCCGAAGCTACGGGTCGCCGCCATTACCCCGAAGAACCCTAGGAGCAGCATGGCAGTAAGGGGAAGAAACAAAAGCGCGGGAGGCGCCATTTTATCCCGTTGGGGAAGAAGCAAAATCGCGGGAGGCGCCATTTTATTCCATTGGGGAAGAAGCAAAAGCATGGGAGGCGCCATTTTAAATCGCCCAAGATGCCGAAAAGTGGCAGTATCACTGCTTTCGACAACAAGGTAGAAGACTGGACCACGTATGTGGAAAGAATTGAAGTGTACTGCAAGGCAAATGAGGTGGCTGGAGGTGGCTCATGGAAAGAGGGCATCGGTATTATTAAATCTGATGGGTGCGAGTATGTACGGCCTATTGCGGAATTTAATTACCCCAGCTGAACCAATGGAGAAAAGTTTTGAGGAGATTGTTCATATCTTACAGGAACATCTAAGCCCCACACCACTGCTGATAGCAGAAAGATTCAAGTTCCTTAAAAGAAACCAGCACAAAGATGAGAGCAATGCTGACTATCTTACGGAACTACGCAATTTATCAAAGCACTGCCAGTTCAGAGCAGGACTGGCAGACACCTTACGGGATAAGTTTGTCTGCGGGCTCCAGAGTGATTGAACCCAGAAACGACTACTTTCAAAAAAGGACCTGACGCTAGAACAGGCTTTTAGCGTGGCAGTATCCTACGAAGCAGCAGCACGGGGAGCTACAGAAATACAACAGAAACCACAAGAATACAGCGCTAACAAAATGGCGTATGAAGCCGAAAAGTGCTATCACTGTGGCAGAACAACCCATGAGCAGAAGGACTGCTGGTTTAAAGACAAAATATGCAGGCAATGCGGGAAAATGGGACATATAGCAAGAGTCTGCAAGTTGGGAAAGAAGACCAACACGACAAGAACTATTAAGGAACAGTACAGGAAAGTAAAGAAACTGACAGATAGTAGTTCAGAAGATCAGGAGAGTGATAAGGACTCCAGGAGCAGGCGACTAAGTTGTTTAAAGTTACACAACGTGATCGCAAAAGAAGATAACCGAACCATTTGGGTCACTCTCATGATAGCAGGGTCCCTAGTGAAGATGGAATTGGACACAGGATCACCCCTAACTGTCATGAATCGACGAGACTATGAGCGGCTATTCTCATACATACCCTTAAAGGACACGTCCATTGTATTAAAGACATACACGGGGCAAAAGGTCTACCCCGGAGGAAAAATAAGGGTGCCAGTTGAATATAACGGAAAGGAAACACAGAAACTATACATGTATATACTACGAGATGGAGGACCACCATTATTGGGACGTGAATGGATCCAAAGACTACAATTGGATTGGCAATCCATTCTGGCACTAACTGTGACTGACACAAAAGATGATGACGTCGCACCTGGACGTCTGTCACAAATTCTAACAAGGACTTGGGACTCTAAAAGGAGTAAAGGCAACCATAAAGATTGAGGATAACGCAACCCCAACATTTTTCAAGGCCAGACTGGTGCCATACGCGATACGCCCAGCTGTGGAAGCTGAACTGGAGAGTCTGGAGCATTCGGGGGTGCTGTCTAAGGTGGACTGGAGCGAGTGGGCCACACCCATCGTTCCTGTAATGAAGAAAGCATTGAGCAGCACGCCTGGGGAGCCAAGGAAGGTTCGCATCTGTGGAGACTTCAAGGTGACTGTGAACCCAGTCCTGCACACAGTACAGTATCCACTTCCACGGATAGAAGATATTTTCGCCTCACTATCTGGAGGGAAACGTTTTACAAAGATTGACCTGGCTCAACCGTATCTACAAATGGAGGAGGAAGAAGCATCTAGGAAATACCTCACGATAAAAACTCACAAAGGCCTTTACCAGTACAATCGACTGGTATTTGGGATAGCATCAGCCCCGGCTATGTGTCAAAGGGCAATGGAACAAGTCCTGCAAGGGATCTCGGTGACCCAGTGTTATTTGGACGACATCCTGGTTACGGGCGAAAATGACAATGAACACCTTGCCAGCCATGAGCAGGTGCTCACGAGATTGCAGGAATATGGGCTACGAGCCAACCATCCCAAATGCGAGTTCTTCAGGAGACAAATCTCGTATTGTGGCCAAATGATTGATGAGCAAGGGTTGCATAAGTCGCCGGACAAAATTGAGGCTGCAGTCAAGGCTCCAGCACCAGAAAATGTGTCGCAACTGAGGTCGTTCCTCGGGTTGGTGAACTACTACCATAAGTTCTTGCCGAATTTATCTACAATTCTGCACCCACTGAATGCCCTCCTTCAAACTGGTGTAACATGGAAATGGAGTGATGAGTTTAAGCGTGCCTTTCAGGAATGTAAATGCCAAATCACTTCAAAAGAAGTATTGGCCCACTACAACCCAACACTACCGATTCGGTTGGCATGTGATGCGTCACCATACGGCATTGGAGCGGTGCTGTCACACAAATTCCGTGACAGTTCAGAGAGGCCAATAGCCTTTGCATCGCACTCGCTAACCTCAGCAGAGCGTAACTACGCCCAGATTGACAGGGAGGCCCTCAGCCTGGTGTGGGGGGTGAAGAAGTTCAATCACTATCTGCACGGGCAGAAATTCACCCTACTGACTGATCATCAACACCTGGTCTCAATTTTTAACCCAAAGAATGGCGTTCCGGTGATGACGGCGCAACGGCTGTAAATATGGTCACTTTTTCCAGGGGCACATCAGTATGACATAGAGTACAAAGGTACGAAACAACATGGAAACGCTGATGGGCTGTCGCACCTACCGTTGCCTACGGCGGAAGAAGCACCTGCAGTGGACCCGGTGGAGATATTCCATGTGACCATAGCCGAATGTTTACCTGTTACAAACGCAAGTATTGAGAAGGAAACCCGAAATGACCCGAAACTCTCTCGGGTCTATGATTTGACGGTGAAGGGTTGGCCAGCATATGGCGACTCACTGTTGCCAGCATTCTCGCCAAGGAGGGAACAGCTGTCAGTGTGCCGGGGAACCTTGATGTGTGGATCCCGAGTGGTAATTCCACCCAAGTTGAGAGATAGATTACTCAATTAGCTTCATGAGGGTCATCTGGGAGGGGTAAAAATGAAGAGCCTAGCCAGGGCGTTTGTGTGGTGGCCGGGAATCGATAAAGAAATCGAGGATATGACCAAGAGATGCACAGGATGCCAGAAGGTCCAAAACGCTCCACCACAGGCCCCGCTACATCCATGGGAGTGGCCCTCATCTCCATGGCAACGGGTACACATTGATTTCGCTGGTCCATTTATGGACTCAATGTTTCTAATCGCTGTGGATGCACATTCGAAATGGCCAGAGGTCATTATAATGTCCTCCACCACCACGGAGAAAACTATTGCAGTCCTAAGGACCATCTTCGCCAGGAATGGGTTGCCAGAACAGATCTGTTCCGACAATGGCCCACAGTTTGAGTCTGAGGATTTCCGGAGATTCCTGAAGAATAATGGGGTGAAACATTACACATCTGCCCCATATCATCCAGCCACAAATGGATTGGCTGAGAGGTTTGTTCAGACCTTTAAAAAGGCCATAAAGGCAATGTATAATGACGACATACCACTGAAACACAAGGTGGATAACTTCCTGTTTGCCAAACTCCAGCCGTACTGTTTTTCAACCGGAGACTAAGATGTCGCTTGGATTTGCTAAAAACAAACATAAGACGAGATGTTGAGGATAAGCAGTTCCAGCACATAAATGAGAAGCCAACCAGGAGCTTCAAGATAGGGCGACCAGTCTTGGCCCGCGACTACCGAACAGAAAATGGCATACAGGCACGATATGCACACAGCAGGGACCACTAATGTACACAGTGGACGTTGGAGAGAGCATCGTGAGACGCCATGCTGAGCAGATTCTACAGGCACAGGAACAAGCCAAACCTGTAACACAAGCATGTGCAGCTGGTAATGAGCCCAAAGTACAGTTTGCGTCTACCTCAGAAGCAGGGGTATTGGAAGCTGACGAACCAATCAATGAAAATGAGCCAGAATTGACTCCACCACCAGAACAGGATACTCGAGAAAGGCGCTATCCAGTCCGGATCAGGAAGCCTCCTCAAAGACTGAACTTATAATTGACTATTTCAGTTGATGTATATATTACTGAGAAAATTGTAATTGTAATTAGTTATTATTTAGTAGTTAAATGAATGTTATGTACTGTTTATCGAAAAGGGGAGGAATTGTTTTGTATGTACCTTTAAGGGATTAACTTGTCTTAGACTGCAGTACCAGCAGTGACGACCCCTGTATAGAAGGCCCTAGCAGGCTTCTGTAGTTTCAGTTTCAAGCTGCCTCTTGTTCAGTAAAGTACCTGTTAAACTGTTCTCCCGAAGTCATAGAGTCATAGAGTCATAGAGTAATACAGCACAGATAGAGGCCCTTCGGCCCATCGTGTCCATGCCGGCCATCAAGCCCTGTCTAATCTAATCCCATATTCCAGCATTTGGCCCGTAGCCTTGTATGCTATGGCATTTCAAATGCTCATCCAAATGCTTCTTAAATGTTGTGAGGGTTTCTGCCTCCACAACCCTTTCAGGCAGTGAGTTCCAGACTCCAACCACCCTCTGGGTGAAAAAGTTCTTTCTCAAATCCCCTCTAAACCTCCCTCCCTTTACCTTGAATCTATGCCCCCTAGTTATTGACCCCTCTACTAAGGGGAAAAGCTCCTCAGCATCCATCCTATCTATGCCCCTCACAATTTTGTACACCTCAATCATGTCCCCCCTCAGCCTCCTCTGCTCCAAGGAAAACAAACCCAATCTGCCCAGTCTCTCTTCATAGCTGAAGCGCTCCAGCCCTGGTAACATCCTGGTGAACCTCCTCTGCACCCTCTCTAACGCGATCACATCTTTCCTGTAGTGTGGCGACCAGAACTGCACACAGTATTCCAGCTGTGGCCTAACCAGTGTTTTATACAGCTCCATCATAACCTCCTTGCTCTTATATTCTATGCCTCGGCTAATGAAGGCAAGTATCCCATATGCCTTTTTTACCACCTTATCCACCTGTTTCGCCGCCTTCAGGGATCTGTGTACCTGCACACCCAGATCCCTCTGACCCTCCGTCTTGCCTAGGGTCTTACCATTCATTGTGTATTCCCTTGCCTTGTTAGACCCCCCAAAGTGCATCACCTCGCACTTTTCCGGGTTAAATTCCATTTGCCACTGTTCCGCCCATCTGACCAACCCATCTATATCGTTCTGCAGACTGAGGCTACCCTCCTCGCTATTTACCACCCTACCAATTTTAGTATCATCCGCGAATTTACTGATCATACCCTTTACATTCATATCCAAGTCATTAATGTAGACCACAAACAGCAAGGGACCCAGCACCGATCCCTGTGGTACCCCACTGGCCACAGGTTTCCAGTCACAAAAACAACCTTCGACCATCACCCTCTGCCTTCTGCCACTAAGCCAGTTTTGTATCCAATGTGCCAAGGCACCCTGGATTCCATGGGCTCTTACCTTCTTGACCAGTCTCCTGTGCGGGACTTTATCGAAGGCCTTACTGAAATCCATGTATACCACATCCACTGCGTTACCCTCATCCACACACCTAGTCACCCCCTCAAAAAATTCAATCAAATTAGTCAGACATGATCTTCCCTTGACAAAGCCATGTTGACTATCCCTGATTAATCCTTGCCTCTCCAAGTGGAGACAAATTTTGTCCCTCAGGATTTTTTCCAGTAATTTTCCTACCACTGATGTTAGGCTCACTGGCCTGTAGTTCCCCGGTTTTTCCCTACTACCCTTCTTGAATAATGGTACTACATTAGCGGTTCTCCAGTCCTCTGGCACATCCCCTGTGGCCAGAGAGGTCCTGAATATATGTGTTAGAGCCCCCGCAATCTCCTCCTTTGCCTCACACAGCAGCCTGGGGTACATTTCATCGGGGCCTGGGGATTTATCCATTTTTAGGCCAGCTAAAACCGCCAATACCTCCTCCCTCTCGATGTTAATATGTTCGAGCATATCACAGTCCCCCCGCCCTATTTCTATGTCTACATCGTCCTTCTCCATAGTGAAAACAGATGCAAAAAATTCATTTAGAACCCCTCCTACATCTTCCGGCTCCACACACAGATTGCCACTTTTGTCCCTAATGGGCCCTATTTTTTCCCTAGTTATCCTTTTACCCTTAATATACTTATAAAACATCTTCGGATTTTCCTTTATTTTGCTCGCCAGTGTTATTTCATGGCCCCTCCTTGATCTCCTAATTTCTTTTTTAAGTATCCCCCTGCACTTTTTGTACTCCTCTAGGGCTTCCTCCGTCTTTAGCCTTTTGTATCTACCAAAAGCCCTCCTTTTTTTCCTAATCCATTCCCGTATATCCCCTGACATCCACGGTTCCCTGTGGTTTTTGCAAACCACTCTTGACCTTTATGGGAACATGTTGCCCTTGTATGATCTCAATCTCCCTTCTGAAAGCCTCCCATTGCTCCGATGCGGATTTTCCTACAAGTAGCTGATCCCAGTCCATTTTGGCCAGATCCTGCCTTATCCTATTAAAATCGGCATTCCCCCAATTTAGAACCTTTATTTCCGGCCCATCCCTGTCCTTTTCCATGACCACCTTAAATCTTACCATATTATGGTCACTATCACCAAAGTGCTCACCTACTAGCACTTTTTCCACTTGGCCGGCCACATTCCCTAGAATTAGGTCCAGTACCGCCCCCTCTCTTGTAGGACTTTCTACATGCTGGCTCAAAAAGCTCTCCTGGATGCACTTTTAGAATTCTACACCCTCTGAGCCTTTCACACTTTGACTATCCCAGTTAATATTGGGGAAGTTGAAATCCCCCATTATTATTACCCTATTATTTGCACATTTCTCTGAGATTTGCCTACATATCTGTTCCTCTATCTCCCCCTGACTGTTTGGAGGCCTATAGTACACTCCCAGCAAAGTGCTTGCCCCCTTTTTGTTTTTAAGCTCCACCCATATGGCCTCATTAGAGGACCCAGCTAATATATCATCCCTCCTTACCGCAGTAATTGACTCCTTAATTAATATTGCGACACCCCCTCCTCTTATACCTCCCCCTCTGTCTCGCCTGAAGATTCTGTACCCCGGAATATTGAGCTGCCAGTCTTGCCCCTCCCTCAACCATGTCTCAGTGATAGCA